>NW_021963819.1:300000-582290 GCF_901765095.1 Microcaecilia unicolor
TCGCTAGGTGATGAATGCTAATTTCATTCAAGTTTCTGTTCCATAAATAAACGTCATTTCACAGTGGGAAGCTACATATTATCTCCCGCTCACTGAGCAGCTCAGGCAGATGGAAAAAAAATGAGGGTGGTAGTGAAACTGAGATTTTGCTTTTCACCAGTAACCTGTCTGATCCAAAGTGTGGCTCATACCTAGAACCACCTCTACGAGACATGGATCAGTGCAAAAAAAATGCCTAGGGTGTATCAATATTATAGCCAGCTGGTTTCCATGGGAAAACCACTGGAGTAAAGCTGGAGAAGATGATACACTATGGAAAAGGCGTTGATAAAAGCTGGCCCAGTAGACTCTGAACATAGTTTAAATCCATGTTTCTCAAGCTACTGCTAGAGGACCACTTAGCCAGCCTGGCTTTAAGGATGCACACAATGATTAGGCACGGAATAGATCTGTACACACTGCCTCCATTGCATGCAAATCTACACCCTGCATATTCATGGTGGACACTCTGAAAACCAGTCTGGCTAGGGGTATTTTAGGACCAGTTTAAGAAACATTGGTTTAAATGACAGAACTCATTTCAGGGGTTCAGGGTCGGTGCAAGAATACTGAATGCCCTAGGGTAGTGGTTTTCAACCCAGTCCTCAGGGACAGTTGGGTTTTCAGGAGACTACTACTACTACTACTTAACATTTCTAGAGCGCTACTAGGGTTACGCAGCGCTGTAGCTGTACAGTTTAACAAAGAAGGCCAGTCCCTGCTCAAAGGAGCTTACAATCTAAAGGACGAATTGTCAAGTTGGGGCAGTCTAGATTTCCTGAATAGACGTATGGTGGTTAGGTGCTGAAGGCGACATTGAAGAGGTGGGCTTTGAGCAAGGATTTGAAGATGGGCAGGGAGAGGGGCCTGGCGAATGGGCTCAGGGAGTTTATTCCAAGCATGGGGGTGAGGCGAGGCAGAAAGGGCGGAGACCCACAATGAATATGCTTGAGAGATATTTGCATGCACTGTAGGAAGTGCATGCTAATTCATCTTCCTAAGGTGCTAAATTTTGAAGGTGTCAGATACCCCGGCTGTATGTGCAGCTTTAAAGGGGCAACTGTGACCTTCCTTTTCTTCTCTGTCACCTCCCCTCCCCCCCCCCCCCCCCCCCCCCCCGGGATCTCTGCTGTCTAGTCTTGCCCACCAAAATCTAAAGCAAAAACATAAGAGAACAGCACCAAGAATCTGATCGTGGACAGGGCAAATTCTACTTTAGAGAACATTTTGTAAGTAGTTATCTTACTGCTATTACTCAATTTATGATCTTTCATGGTACCAGTACACATTTCTTGAGCTGGTTTCTGTTACATATTTTGTACACTTTCCTCCAGATTCTATATGTGGCGACTAAAGTTGTGTGCACAAATCAGTGCACACAGGTGATTTGCGTGCGTAATGTAATTGATTAATGAGCCAACCAGCACCAATAATTGGTTAACAACCAATTACTGGCATTAATTGGGAGTTACGCACACATTGTAGCCTAGCTGCGGAATTCTAAAATGGCTGCAGCTCAACGGAGTTAACAACCATTAGCTCCGGATACCATCGCCGAGCTATCCCGTTATATGGCTGTAGACTGTCCTGCTCTTGGCGGCCATGGCATCTTTAGGTACCGCGGAGCGCTTTCCACACTTCTCTTCGACTGTCTCAGTCCAACTTACCATTAGGATCGACTTTTCAGAGTGTCAGAGGACCCGTTTGCATTGCCAGCACAGCTCTAGGAGCGGGAGAACGCAGTCCAGTTCTTACTCACCTTGCTGCTGGGTTCATCACAATGCGGGGTGCTGCTTACTTGGCAGGTGATCGGTCCGTCCCTGTCAGTTTGTTCCAGCTCTTCTCCAGCCTTTCTGCTGGGTCGCTGGTGTCTTCTGCACTGTGGGCCATCTTGTGGAGTACTCGGCCTGCGCTGTTTGCCACTCTGCCCAGCCACCGATCCATGCTGGCCTGCGTTGTCAGTTGCCTTTTGCCGAGTGTCGCCAGCTGCTTTACGTTAGGGAGACTTTTGCTCATCGTGGGAATCTCGCTTCTTTCTGTATCCCCGTTTTCAGCCGTCGGCTTCGCCTGCTTTGCCAGTCCTGTTTGGCGATGTCCACTTTACAGTCAGCTGTTTTTTGGCGGTTGAAGAGAGCTGCATCGCTACCATACTCTGTCACAGCAAGTCACCGCCTTCACAACATCAAATGGACAGACCATTTTGGACTTCTTTTTCTCTCCTCTTTTTTTCTTTTTCTCCCCTCTATTTCTCTGTTTAACTATATGTGTAATTTCTCTGGTTTGGCATTAGTCTTTCCAGTCTCTTGTAAGCCACTTTGAGCCTGCATCCTGTGGGATAAGGTGGGGTATAAGTGCTCTAAAATAAATAAATAAATAAATAATGCTGTGCGTGCAGTTCCTATACCCGCGGATTCTATATCGTGTGCCTAGATTTACACGTGGTTCTGCTCGTAAATCTAGGTGCATTCTATAACTATGCATGTAGGTTAGTTGTTTTAACAAACTGCTAAGTGTTAACAGCTCTTAACAAGCGATAATGAGCACTAATTGGCAAAAATTAGAATTTACGCGCGTACATTGCTAAGCGTATTCTGTAACGAACTGTGCCTAAATTCTAATGTGCGCAGGCAAGAAGGGGCATGTTTAGTGGGTGTGGAAATGGGCACTGGCATTCCAAAATCTACGTGTGTTGTTATAAAATATGGGCCAGTGTGCGTAAATCTACACCCAGGGGATTTACACCAGCTTTTCATTGGCATAAATGGATGCGTGTAGATTTATGCGCATGAACTATGCCAAAGCGTATTCTAAATACCACACATAAGGTATTTAGAATACGCTTAGGTGTAATTGCCTAATGCACATTAATTTTAGGTGCCATATTTAGAATCGGGCCCATAGCATATAATTTCAAGGGGGTGTGGACCAGGGGCACAGCCAGACTTTGGCGGGAGGGAAGTCCAGAGCCTGAGGTGAGGGGGCACATTTTAGCCCCCCCCAGGTGCTGCCGACCCCCCCCCCCCCCCCGCCACCATAACCAAGAACTTTGCCCCCCCCCCGCAGATCACCCTTTCGACCCCCCTCCCACCGCTACCCTCCCCCGCCATCGCCTACCTTTGCTGGCGGGGGACCCCAATCCCCGCCAGCCGAGGTCCTCTTCTTCCAGCACCAGCAAAGGTAGCCTACAGCAACGGCGGGGGGGGGGGGGGGGGGGGAGAGGGTTGGCGGCGGGAGGGGAGGTCGAGAGGGTTGGCAGCAGGGGGGGTCCAGGGCCAAATCTACAGGGGCCCAGGCCCCCATGGCCCCACGTAGCTACACCACTAGTGTGGACAAGGGCACTTGGGGCGTTCTGAGTATTTACATGCATCGTTACAGAACAGACTTAATCAGCCCCTAATTTAGGCAGTGGCATTTACACTTCCTTTCAGCAGATGTAAGTGCCATCAACTAAAGTTAGGCTTCATTTATGCTCTTAACGCTATTCTATCAAGGATGTGGATCCTTTATAGAATAGCGCTCAGCACTTACATTTTTCAGCGGTTTTGTAGATTTGATAAGGAAAGGGAATGGAACATATCGACAGGGCCGCCGAGAGGGGGGGGCAGGGGGGACAATATTCCCCGGGCCTCCAAGGGAGGAAGAAGAGACCAGACGTTTGGATACATTACTTGAACATATTCTCAAACTCTCAAGAAATCCTCTGATTGAAAGGGGTCAAAATACATCAAACACAGCCCCTGGTATTTAGCGGTACAACCAACACTCAGCCCACAGGGAAACCAGGTTTCGGTGCAGCTTTAGAAAAATCTGGACATATCTGAACTGCCTAAAGAGAAAAGCACTTCTGTTTAAAAAGAAAAAAAAAGCCAGACTAGTATATCTGTGAAGCAATAATAACAGCAGACTAGTGTATCTATGAAGCACTTTGGACAGAAGCACTAGATAAGAAAACTACAATTATTATCATTAAACTTCAGAGGATGGTGCGACTGCAATGCTAGAAAGATTTCTGTAGCACTGCATTGCAAATGCTAGCAGCGGTGTCAGTTTGGAAACGTATTATGATTCAAAATGTTACACTGGAGTTATAAACCGAGCAAACACAGGCAAACATTGAAATATGAGCCTTTTCCTTCCACCTGACATTTTCCAGTTGACATCTTTAAAATTGCATTATGGTAATTTGACAGTCTGCACTTTTTTTTTCCTACGAAAGGGTACTGTAAGGATTTATGCATATTCTCCTATGTGCATGAAAAAAAGGCTTTTGGAAATACAAGCATAAATCTAGACAGCCCCGTTACAGGAAGAAATTACATCTAAAGGAGCATTACTGCAACAACACGACCAATGAGCAACTTGTCTCTTTCATACCTCTGCTGGTCCCATTGCTTGGTTCTCTTTGCTCTTTTCTCAAATACTTTATTCCTCAAACATTTACCTTGTCAGTGTAAATTGCCTTCCCTTATTGTTTTGCCCCTGTTTTCAATAATTTTCCCCTCCTTATGAGACAGCAACACAAAACCGAGAGGCTCTTCAGATCTACACCAAGAACAGATACAACAAGAAGCGGGTCCAGAAACGGTGATAATACAGGTCTCTTTATTGCAAAAAATGACCCAACGTGCCACGTTTCGCCCGAAGGCTGCGTCAGGAGCAATGCTACAAGACATATTACATTGCAAACCGTTCTGACTTACTTTTGTAATAAGTGATGGTCTAGTAAAAAATGAATAAACGATGTTAATTTGCAAAGTCAAAAGTCAATACATAAAAACATAAATAAAAGTATTAAAACCATGTGAATTAAAAACATGCACATAAAGAACACACATGTATGAGTAAAATAGAATTACAGAATGTAAATCCACATCTAAAAACATGCATTCAAGATCCAAGATGGTGTCTTAAATACACGCCAGATGCTCTTCGCCTACCTTGGAACTCTGGTCTAGTGTTCCTGCCCTGAAGGATGGGGAAAAGGAAGGGTGCATCCCAGACAGTTCCCGTAAAGTCTGGGTTACCACCGACACTTCACCAGACATTAACGAATTGTCAGGTTCTGGTGGGTCCCCAACACTCGACATCTTCTGTTTAGACAGGGCTGTTATACTCTGGCAGTAGCGAAGACAGGGTGTCGTTCAGCCCTGAGCAACGGACTGCGCCTCCCCAACCCAGAACTGGTACTGCAGTGTCAGAGCAGCAACCCAAGGAACTGTCGGCGTCTTTGCTGGGGAGCCTGCCCTTAGCGGTTTCCACACTGAGGGTAGAGCCAGCTCTCTAAGGAAACCAGAAGCTGCAACTTCGGGACATCCAGCAGTGGAGGTGAGAGAGGGCACTCCGTTGGTGAACAAGATCCTTCAGTTGGAGTACTGAAGGCTCTGGTAAGTCCTGCAACTATGGGGTCTCTTTACTAAGGTGCCCTAAAAAATGGCCTGCGCTGGTGTAGATGCGTGTATTGGATGCGCGCAGGTATATTTTCCAGCTCACCTGCAAAAAGGCCTCTTTTTTTGTCCGAAAATGGATGTGCGGCAAAATAAAAATTGGAGCATGCTCATTTTGGGCCTGAGACCTTACCGCCACCAATTGACTTAGCGGTAAGGTCTTTCCAGGCGGTAATGGTCTACATGCGTAGAATGACGATTACCGCCTGGTTTCCGTCATGTGCCAGAAAATAAAAATTATTTTCCAGCACGCATAGCAGATGGACGTAGAAAAAGAAATTACCGCCCAGGCCACGCAGTAGCTGGGTGGTAACTCCAAATTGGGCTCATGTAGGTCCCTACGTGGCTTAGTAAAAGAGTCCCTATAACCTTAGAGGTACTCTGGGATTCTCTCCATGATTTGAATTCTTCTGTGTCTCAAAGTGTTGAGGAACTTTCTCGATGTTTGACAAAGAACAATACTAGAATGGATATAGTAGAGACCAAAGGCCAATGGAATGAGGATTTAGACATCACTATTAATGTGGAACATTTTAAATGTCTTTTATTGAACAGAGATACTTCAACTGGTAATGAATGCTCTGCATGGTGAATTACAATATAAGTTCCTGTTACGTTTATATATCTCCGCTCATAGAGCCTTTCCGTCAATTTTGCATACAGATGATGCCTTTTTGACGTGCTCAAGTGAATGCTACATTGGGTCACATGTTCTGGCTCTGCCCCAAGATTCTTTGTTTTTGGGGTGCGATTGCAGACCATGTCTCGTATTTCTGGCACTGGAGATGATGTCCTGCTGCTTCCTTGTTATTTCATCAGATTTCTTGTACATGCCCTGTGGAATTTGTGAAACGCACTCTTGTTGGGCAAACAATGTATTTTGCAATGTTGGATGCAGGATCTGGCTCCTATGCTTGCTCAATGGTGCTCCACAATGATTCAACAGGCTGCCTTGGAGCGTAGTTTAGTTAAAGACTTAGACACACCCCAGGGATGGCTGAATCAGCAGATTTGGGAACCTTTTTGGGCCACAGTTATTCTCTTGGCTCGCTGTCGTTTGTTAGTATTGAACTGTTTGGGCATTATTGAACTTTTCTTGGGTGAGGCATCGCTGGGTGGGGGTGCTGGGAGGGGTGAAGGATCTAGTCTTATGTAAAACAAAACATTTCACAGGACCCCACGGTCATTCACAAAGGAAAAATATTCAACATTAAGGAATCTTTCACGTGCTCATCTTCCAATGTGGTATATATCATTCAGTGTAAAAAATGCAATGAAGGCTGCTACATTGGAGAAACAAGTCAGATGCTAAAGAAGAGATTTAATTTACATAGACACCATATGAAAAATTCTAGTACCAATAAAGATGTCACGCCTGTGGGGCAGCACTTTACAAAACCAGAACACTGTACCAGTGATTTCATGGTAAGAATCCTGAAAGGGAACTTTAAAACAATACAGGAACGTAAGACCTTTGAAGTCAGAATGATTAAATATTTTGACACCCACCAGACAGGACTTAACAAAGATCTGGGTTTTCTAGCCCATTATAAACCATAAAATTGTACTGCTTTGTCACCCTCCTGTCTCCATGCATATCTCCCTGTCCCTCATCCACCTGACTCTTCCTGTCTCTCACCTATCCACCCCCATCCTGTTAGACTGCCACTGAAATTCTTTGATGTTTCACTTATATATACTGTCATCTACCAACATTTGCTTATTTCCGATCTGACGAAGAAGGACAACCTTCGAAAGCTAATCAAGAAATGTATTACGTTATGTCCAATAAAAAAGGTATCATCTTATTTTCTTTTCCATGTTTTATTTTGTTTTATTTCTATTGATTACATGTAAAATAAAAGAATTCTTTGGGTATCATTTTATCCTGTTTGTTTCATTGTATACATTTTCTGTACCCAATACATAAGATTTGAAAAAAAAAAAAAAACCCACTACCAGCCAAAGCTTAAAATGGATAAGTTTTGGAGACATTTATGAAGATCCCCCAGAACATAACAGAGAATCAGGCTGGCTACCCAACATGAAAAAGAAAATGGAAAAGGCAAATGTCAAAGCAATGGAAAGCTTGAAGTAATGGTAAAAGAATTGGAAACCAGGGGGTCCTTTTACAAAGGCGCGCTAAAAAAATGGCTTGCAGTAGTGTAGGCGCGGGTTTTGGGCACATGCCGATCCATTTTTTAGCGCGCCTATAAAAAAGACCTTTTAAAAAAATGTTGTCGAAAATGGACTTGTGGCAAAATGAAAATTGCCGTGCATCCATTTTGGGTCTGAGACCTTACTGTCAGCCATTGACCTAGCAGTAAAGATTCACACGGTAACCGGGCGGTAATGACCTACGTATGCCAAAGCCACTTGGTGCGCATCCGTTACGCATGCCCGAAAATAAAAAATATTTTTTAGACGCGCGTATCGGTTGCACGCCAAAAATGAAATTACCACAAGAACCACATGGTAGTCGGGCAGTAACTCCATTTTGGTGCGCATTGGGAGCACGTAGATGCTTACGCGTCTTAGTAAAAGGTCCCCCAGGTTAAGAAGAGGCCCAAACTGGAACAGCCTTGGCCTTGGATTAAACATTTAACATCTCTCTATCAAGACTTGGCAAACTACAAAAATTAATTTGTCATTCCTTTCATTAAGATCCAGGGAGGAATATTTTAAGACAGATTCCCTGGCACCATTCTTGTTTGTTTGGCACTGAATCACTGAGTACTTTATCAATGTACTATGCTACAGAAGGGCTTTTCAAACTTGTCCTGTGGACCCCACAGGAAGTTGGGATTTCATGTTATCAACAATGAATATACAGATGACGTTTAATGTGAGCAAGTGCAAGGTGATGCATGTGGGAAAAAAGAACCCGAATTATAGCTACGTCATGCAAGGTTCCACGTTAGGAGTTATGGACCAAGAAAGGGATCTGGGTGTCGTCGTCGATAATACATTGAAACCTTCTGCTCAGTGTGCTGCTGCGGCTAGTAAAGCGAATAGAATGTTGGGTATTATTAGGAAAGGTACGGAAAACGGGTGTGAGGATGTTATAATGCTGTTGTATCGTTCCATGGTGCGACCGCACCTTGAGTATTGTGTTCAATTCTGGTCGCTGCATCTCAAGAAAGATATAGTAGAATTGGAAAAGGTGCAGCGAAGGGCGACTAAAATGATAGCGGGGATGGGACGACTTCCCTATGAAGAAAGACTAAGGAGGCTAGGGCTTTTCAGCTTGGAGAAGAGACGGCTGAGGGGAGACATGATAGAGGTATATAAAATAATGAGTGGAGTGGAACAGGTGGATGTGAAGCGTCTGTTCACGCTTTCCAAAAATACTAGGACTAGAGGGAATGTAGTAAATATAAAACAAATTGGAGAAAATGTTTCTTCACCCAACGCATAATTAAACTCTGGAATTCGTTGCCGGAGAACGTGGTGAAGGCGGTTAGCTTGGCAGAGTCTAAAAAGGGGTTAGACGGTTTCCTAAAGGAACAATCCATAAACCACTACTAAATGGACTTGGGAAAAATCCACAATTCCAGTAATAACATGTAAAGAATATTTGTACATTTGGGAAGCTTGCCAGGTGCCCTTGGCCTGGATTGGCTGCTGTCGTGGACAGGATGCTGGGCTCGATGGACCCTTGATCTTTTCCCAGTGTGGCATTACTTATGTACTTACGTACTTATGAGATATAGATTTGCATACAGTAGATGTAGTTCATCAAATTTATCTCATGCATATTCATTGTGGATATCCTGAAATCCTGACTGGCTGGGTGTGTCTGCAGGAGTGGGTTGGGAACCCCTTTGGTAGAGATATCAAGGTGTTGCATTATGACCTGGATGGCTTTCCGTCATTGACGGAACCATGAATTCTGCTCATGTATGAACATTCTAAAGGAGAATGTCAGTTTATCAGTCTGTGAACTGAACATGAGCTGAAAGTTGGTTAGGCAGCAAGAGGATAGCACCAAGAGTTTCACATAAATCTACTACAGAATGGCTAAACAAGAATAAGATTGGACTGGCCAAGTCAAACCTCTAATTAAATCCTATTGAAATGTCCTGAAGTGAGTTGTTAAGGAAGACCTCAAATGTCAGAGCTGGAGTGGAGTGGAGGAGTGGCCTAGTGGTTAGGGTGGTGGACTTTGGACCTGGGGAACTGAGGAACTGAGTTCGATTCCCGGCCCAGGCAGCTCCTTGTGACTTTGGGCAAGTCACTTAACCCTCCATTGCCTGCTGCATTGAGCCTGCCATGAGTGGGAAAAAGTGCGGGGTACAAATAAAAAAAAAGTTCTGTATGGAAGAATGGATCATAAGGACAATGTGACAGACTGAATCTCTATTGACAGAAAATATGTAGTTGAAGTTATTGCTGTTCGCAGTAGTGTTATCAGTTACTGAATGAAGGGTTAGGATCAGGGCTTTTTTTGAGGGGGTACTGAGTACCGGCACCTTTTCCATTGTCTGCTAAAATTGACCCATGGTCCCCAAATTATAATGAAAGAGCTCAGGCTCAATACACCAATTCTGCCTTGCCATAGATTCTGTGACTGGTTGCAGGGGGCCTGGCTATTGTGGGGTGGGTCCCTCAGGGATCACCCCACCCCTGAAGGTTGGCCTGGCATTTGAGTACTGGCACCTTTTATGTGAGAAAAAAACGCACTGGTTAGGATACTTATTGTAGAATCTTTTGGTTCAATAAAGAATCAAAATAAATCCTTTTAGTATCATTTGGAGACTATTTCTCTTTCGTATCAGGACTTAAGAGTTAGAATCTATTCATGTTTTTTAGTATACATTTTGCTACAATACAGACCATTCTAGAGAGTTCACAAGCTTTTTCTCAGCTCTGCTAGACTGGAAGAAAAGCCTAATGCAGTAGCTCCCAAACCTGGTCCTGGAGGCACCCCAGCTGGTCAGGTTTTCAGGATATCCATAAAGAATATTCATGAAAGATATTTGCATGCACTGCTTCCATTGTATACAAATCTCTCACGTGGATATGCATTGTGGATATCCTGAAAACCTGACTGCCTGGGGTGCCTCCAGGACCAGGTGTGGGATCCACTGGCCTAATGGTTAAAGCAACAGGAAAGCCCGCTTCAAATCCCACTGTTGCTCCTTGTTATCTTGGACAAGTTACTAGTCCTCCATTGCCTCAGTGGCTTAGCCACAGGTGGGCCTGGGTGGGCCAGGGCCCACCCACTTAGGGCTCAGGCCCACCCAACAGTAGCACACATTTAGAGGTAGCTGGTGGGGATCCAAAGCTCTGTTAGCTGAAGACTTCCGCCTGATGGTAACAAAAACGCTACTCGCAAACACACCGGAACCTGCGCATGCTCAGTTTTCAGTGCATGCCTTATGCAGACTGCCAAGGTAGAAAGAAGCATTCTCCTGCCAGCTTAGATATTTTTTTTGGTGGTGGTGGTGGTGTGGAGAACACTTGGTGCCCACCCACTTCTTGCCTAGGCCCACCCAAAATCTGTTGTCTGGCTACGCCCCTGGCCTCAGGTGCAAACTTAGGGGCTCTTTTACTAAGCTGCAGGATGTGCTGAGTCATTCTGCAGTAGTGTGCCGATCAGCACACGCTAAAAAATAGTTATAATTTTTTGATGCATGAGGAGTGGCCACGAGCAGAGAGTAGGTAGCGTAAGTCTATTGCTATGCTCTGCATGATTAGCAAAGGTGTAATGCTGGAGCCTTTACCGTCTAGTAACTAGGTGGCGGTAAGGGTTTCTGTTGCTGCGCTAATTAGGAAATTAGACAAATGTGGCCTACTCTCTTGTTCTTTAACTTCCTACCGTCCCACATTTGTATCTCCTGTTGTTTGCTCCCTTCCCGCGATGTTTCTTATTCTCTGCCACGACCTTGAATTTGTATGCTGTTCTTTTCATAAATGTTGTTAGCCACATAGCTCCCGCCATGGTGGGAATCTGTGGTATATAAATGCTCTAAATAAATAAAATAAATAAATTTTACTGCCATGCTCAAAGTGAGCAAAGCGCCCGGAAAACCCGTGCACTACAAACAGCGCCAGCAATTTTTAAGCGTGGCTTAGTAAAAGGGCCCCTTAGATTCTGAGCTCTCCAGGGACAGAAAAGTACCTGAATGTGCACTACTTTGATGGCTTGTAGGTGGTATATAAATAATAATCCTATCTAGGAGTAGAAAAAGCTGCAATAATCAGCTGATAATTACTGATTATCAGCAAAGACAACTACGGAATACTGAACAGTGCTTTAAGCTATGAATAAAATACAAGCCATCAATCAGTTTGCAATAGTCTCATACAGCTTTGAATCATAGATTGGCCTCATAACTATATTTAAAAAAATTGTATATAAGAACAAGAAAACTTATTCATCATGCTCACAGGGTAATCTCTAAGAAACAGTGCATGCCAACACTGTACATCCAAAGAAGTGAAGAAAATATTGGTCATGAAGAAAGAGGTTACAGATATAGAGCTACCATTATACCCCAAATTCTATATATGGTGCCTTAATTTCCAGGTGGAAATTGAAGTGTATTCTACAAAAGTGCGTGTAAATGCATTTATTTATTTAGATTTTGCTCACACCTTTTTCAGTAGTAGCTCAAGGTGAGTTACATTCAGGTACACTGGGTATTTGTCGTAATGATGCTCATCCAAAATGAAATAGAAAGAGATGCATGAGTAAGGAATACAGAATAATTAGAGAAATGTGTCACTCTTAGTTCAAAGCATCTTTCCTCTTGGAATAAGCATGGACCTCACTCAGGGGCCCTTTTACTAAGCCATGTAAGCGTCTATGCGCGCCCAACAAGCGTGGCCCTTGAGGTAATTTTATTTTTTGCGTGCGTCTGCTACGCGTGCCTGAAAAATATTTGGTGCGTATGGGTCATTACCGCCTGCATGGAATCTTGTTATTCTTTAGAATTCTAGAATCTTTATTTATTTAGATTTTGCTCACACCTTTTTCAGTAGTAGCTCAAGGTGAGTTACATTCAGGTACTCTGGATATTTCTCTGTCCCAGGAGGGCTCACAATCTAAGTTTGTACCTGAGGCAATAGAGGGTTAAGTGACTTGCCCAAGATCACAAGGAGCAGCAGTGGGATTTGAACCAACCACCTCTAGATTGCAAGACCAGTGCTCTAACCACTAGGCCACTCCTCCACACATTGGTTAACTAGCTAATCAGTGCTGTCCATTGGATGTTAATAAGCAATTATTATTATTTGTTACATTGTATCCCACATTTTCCCACCTATTTGCAGGCTCAGTGTGGCTTACATAGTACCGTAAAGGCGTGCACCAATTCCGGTATAAACAGTTACATAGTGATGTTGTGGTAGAATAAGGTTCATGTGGAACAATTATATTTGGGAATCGTATAGAGGAAGAGTTACGTTATGTCCATTACGTGCTTTGGTTTCGTAGTGTTGCAGGGTTCAGGTATTTAAGTAGGGTCGGTAAGGTATGCCTTATTGAACAGGTAAGTTTTTAGTGATTTCCGGAAGTTTAGGTGGTCATTCGTAGTTTTCAAGGCTTTTGGTAATGCGTTCCATAGTTGTGTGCTTATGTAGGAAAAGCTGGATGCATAAGTTGATTTGTAGTTGAGTCCTTTGCAGCTTGGGTAGTGGAGGTTTAGATGTGTTCGTGTTATCAGCACTAATTGGCATTAATTAAGATTTACAACACGCACAACTTGCAAAGTGTATTCTGTAACATGGTGCTCGTAAATTCCAAGTCGCTTAGCTGAAAAGGGGGTGTGATTATGGGTGTGGAATGGGCGGGTCATGGGTATTTCTACAATCTATGCGCATTATTATAGAATACATCCGCTCTGCACCTAATTTAAGTATCAGGATTTACGCCAAATAGACGTAACCAAATTTGGTCAAGCGGAGAGGCGCTCAGTGCATTCTATATACCATGTGAAAATTTAAGCCAATTCTAGGCGTACTTTAGAAAATATGCCTAGGCGTATTGTTTTTATTGTGTGGATTTTTCAGGCGCCATATATAGAATCTAGTCCTATATGCCTGAAGTGGCGTACCAAGGTGAGGGCGGTCCGCCCCGGGTGCACGCCGCTGGGGGGTGCCGCGCGCCGGTCAGCTTCGTTCGTTTCCATGCTCCCTCTGCCCAGGAACAGGTTACTTCCTGTTCCGGGGCAGAGGGAGCATGGAAACGAACGAAGCTGACCGGCACGCCGCTCCCCCTCAGCGGTGTGCACCCGGGGGGGGGGGTTTCTTTCGCCAGGGGGGGTTGCGCTGCACCGGGGGGGGGGGGGGGAGCTACATCCGGGGGGGGGGGGCGCATTGGCGATCTGCCCCGGGTGTCAGCCCCCCTAGGAACACCACTGTATGCCTGCAAACATGCTTAACGGCATTACCAGACTCCAAAAAACTGAAAGTGAAAACGTAAGAGTGCAAACGTGCACAACTGATCTCCATCCTTAAACTTGGTCAAATGTTTCAATGAACAGAAGGAATGCATGAGAATCTGCCAGCACAAGGGGGGAGATGGTGTGTGTGTGTGTGGGGGGGGTGGGGGGGACAAAATTAGAAAAACAAGAGAAAAACTCTTTAAAGAATTAGATCGGCAAAGAAAAACATTTGGTTAAAATCCAATTAACAGCAGAGAATAGAGAGAGCTACTTCAGAAAACACAAGAAACCTGACTCATGACTGATTAAGGAGAGGGGTAAACTTTAACTTAAAGAGATTAATAATTGGTGCAGTGGACTTTGAATGAAGTGTTTCACAGTAACATAGAAAAAAAAAGTACAAATGCAAATTCTGTGGCACTGAACTGGAAATGGTTACACATCTTGTTGCTGGGTGTGACATTCTGGTGTCAGACCTGTATACAGAAAGACGCAATAAGGTAGCAATACTAATTCACTGGAAATTGTGTAAATGCTATAAAATGCCTGTGAGCCAGAATAATAGAAGATCTAATACTAACATAGTAGATGACGGCAGAAAAAGACCTGCACGGTCCATCCAGTCTGCCCAACAAGACAAACTCATATGTGCTACTTTTTCTGTATACCCTACTTTGATTTGTACCTGTCCTCTTCAGGGCATAGACCGTATAAGTCTGCCCAGCACTATCTCCGCCTCCCAACTACCAGCCCCGCCTCCCACCACCGGCTCTGGCACAGACCATATAAGTCTGCCCAGCACTATCCCCGCCTCCCAACCACCAGTCCCGCCTCCCACCACCGGCTCTGGCACAGACCGTATAAGTCTGCTCAGCACTATCCCCGCCTCCCAACCACCAGTCCCGCCTCCCACCACCGGCTCTGGCACAGACCGTATAAGTCTGCCCAGCACTATCCCCGCCTCCCAACCACCAGTCCCGCCTCCCACCACCGGCTCTGGCACAGACCGTATAAGTCTGCTCAGCACTATCCCCGCCTCCCAACCACTAGCCCCGCCTCCCACCACCGGCTCTGCCACCCAATCTCGACTAATCCAACACTTACAGACTGCTTTCTCCCCTAATAAGGGTCCAAAGTGGTGGATGATCAGAAATATCACTAAGAATAAGTGAAGAAGAATAAGACATTAACATTTGATCAAACTTTTTTTGAGATAAATACATCTTAAAACATTTATGAAATACAGAGTAACTTTTTCATTGATGGAGGAAAGGCTAAAGTGGTTAGGGCTCTTCATCTTGGAGAAAAGACAGCTGAGGGGAGTTATGATAGAGGTCTGTAAAATAATGAGTGGAGTGGAACGGGTATGCGTGAATCGCTTGTTTACTCTTTCCAAAAATACTAGGACTAGGGGGCACGCAATGAAGCTACAAAGTTGTACATTTAAAACAAATCAGGGAAAATATTTCTTCACTCAACATGTAATTAAACTCTGGAATTCGTTGCCAGAGATTGTAGTAAAAGCGGTTAGCTTAGCGGGGTTTAAAAAAGATTTGGATGGCTTCCTAAAGGAAAAGTCCATAGACCATTATTAAAATGGACTTAGGGAAAATTCACTGCTTATTTCTATAATAAGTAGCATAAAAATGTATTGTACTGTTTTGGGATCTTGCTAGGTACTTGTGACCTGGATTGGCCACTGTTGGAAACCGGATCCTGGGCTTGATGGACCTTTGGTCTGTTCCAGTATGGCAATACTTATGTACTAATGAATATTATTCCAGATCTGGACCGCTTTATAAGAAAATGAATTCCAGCATTCTCTTATAGCAAATGGCTTTGACAGATGGAAAGATCAAAAGATAATAATATCTCAACTAGAAGCCTCTCTAGTAAAAGGAAATACCACTAAATGGGATACATTTTCTGGGGCTAAACCATTTAAAATTTTAAACACAGACAAGCCATTTAGACTGGAAGCAAATGGAGAGAAATTGCCAAAGGAGAAACACGATCAAATCTCTTTTTCTTAAAAATCAATTTGGCTGCAGTGTTCTGTAAGAGTTGTACTCTTTTCATAAGAACACAACGAAAAAAATGTTCTACTCGATGTGGAAACTCAAAAGAATAAAACCTTTTTTCCCAAGATACGTCTTCCGCACCCTAGTACAGTCACTAGTGATAAGTCACCTGGACTATTGCAACGCTCTGTACGTAGGATGCAAAGAACAGACCATTAAAAAACTCCAAACAGCCCAGAACACCGCAGCCCGTCTCATTTTTGGAAAAACCAAATACGAAAGTGCAAAGCCCCTAAGAGAGAAACTGCACTGGCTCCCGCTTAAGGAACGAATTGAGTTCAAGATCTGCACGACCGTATACAAAATCATTCACGCAGAGGCCCCACTCTACATGCTGAACCTAACAGACTTACCACCCAGAAATGCCAGAAGATCAGCCCGCAAGTTCCTCAATTTGAACTTCCCCAGCTGTAAAGGAATTAAATACAAACAGGCATACGCTACTACCTTTGCGTACAAAAGCACACAGTTATGGAACGCACTACCCATGACCCTGAAAACCACGGACATCTTAACCAGCTTTCGCAAATCTTTGAAGACATATCTCTTCAACAAGGCCTACAAAAATAATCCTTGATGAGACAAATTACTCCATATACCACCCAAACGCTTCAAAACACCTCTAACACGACCTTACCTAATAACTTCTAACTAATTCCTCTTCTACCTCCAGTTTATTACCGACTGTATCTAAGATTATGTAATGACTATACCATATTAACACCATGTAAGCCACATTGAGCCTGCAAAAAGGTGGGATAATGTGGGGTACAAATGCAATAAATAAATAAATAAGAGCACCTAAGATCCCAGGATATAACTAGTTAGAGTAATCCAATTGGAAAAACTACTACTACTACTACTATTTAGCATTTCTATAGCGCTACAAAGCATACGCAGCGCTGCACAAACATAGAAGAAAGACAGTCCCTGCTCAAAGAGCTATGTAATAAAAGTGAGCCAAGTATAGGACAATCAAGCCATTGTGACATCACTGATGAGGTTGGCTCTTATTGGTGGACTGAGGCATTATGACATCACAATATTAGCTCTGGTTACAAGAGACTACTACTACTACTTATCACTTCTATAGCGCTACAAGGCATACTCAGCGCTGCACAAACATAGAAGAAAGACAGTCCCTGCTCAAAGAGCTTACAATCTAAAGCCTGAACTAATACAGCAAACTGGTTTTCATAATTATAAGGACAAACAGTCTTCATTTGTTTTGATTTAAACACATTTCTTGTATAAATTGTTTATTTGGGCTTCAGAAGTTAAAGATGAATCTAATATAAAACCTAAAACTTCAGAAAAGTTGTCAATAGATAAGCTTTTGTTATTATTCAAAGAAATTGTTGAAGAAGCAGTAGATAAAAGCCATAAAATTTTAGTTTTTGCGGTGTTAAAAAAAATGAATTTTGGTGGGACCAGATCTCAAGTCAGAATTCTAGACTGCGGCAAGGTCACCTCATTTGGTAAAATCATTAAAATACCATCTGCACAGGGTTAGAAGAACTTTCCCTCATCCAGGACCTCAGACTTCAAGGAACACATAAAAATATTAAATGAAATGGGGGACAATGGAGAGCCCTGAGGTACTGCGCTTAGGGGTGAATTCTATATATGACGCCCAAAAAATCAGCACCTAAAAGACACTATTCTATAAACCATGCTTAAAGGGGCCCTTTTACTAAGGCACTTGGGCGCCTACGCGCCACACGTCAAATTAGAACTACTGCGCGCCCCTGGTGGTAATTCTAATTTTGACACGCGTCCAAAACGTGTGGGAGAAAATAATTTCTATTTTCTACCAAGTGGTGCTAACTGGGCGGTAAGCGGCAGTGTACACGCGCTGATGATTACCACTCGGTTAACGTGTGAGACCTTACCGCTAAATCAATGGGTAGCGGTCAGGTCTCAGGCCTAAAATGGATGCATGCCAATTTTTATTTTGCCGCACGTCCATTTTCTGCCAAAAAAAGGCCTGAAATATGGACTTGCTCACGTCTGATACATGCGCCTACACTAGCGCAGGCCATTTTTCAGTGCACCTTAATAGGTGCGATCTATAGAATAGCGCTTATACCCGGAATTGCACCTAACTTTAGGTGCGCCTGTTTGCCCCAACTGAAACATGGTGTAGATCTCTGTGCCTAAATTAAGTGCGTATCCCCAATTATTCTATAACTACCTGCATAGATTTTAGGAATACCCCTGTTCCACCCATGACATCTCATTTCCACACCCCCTTTTTGAACTCACACATAAAATTTAGGCACATATCCCGTGCCTAAATTTACACAAGTATATTTTAATTAAATCTAATTAGTGCCGATAATTGCTTGTTAACAAGCCAATTATTGGTGCTAATTGGCTCATTATTCAATTAAATTGTGCACACAAATTGGGCGCACACACAATTTTTAGTGATTTTTATGGAATCTGGGTGTTAATGAGCACCAGGAGTGAAATAACAATCCTTCTCTTCTGACTGTGCAAGAATGATTAACCAGAAACTTTCTGAACCATTTGAGCAGTGGTCCTATTTCAAGGTCGCATAATGTAAGGAGAAGACGTTCATGGTCAATCATATCGAATGTGGCCGAGATTGTGGAAAATGAAGAAATTGTGGTCACCTGAGACAATCTAATTTCCATCCATTAAAAGCTCAAAGCAAGATGACTAGACACTGTAATATAGTAACATAGTAGATGACGGCAGAGAAAGACCTGTACGGTCCATCCAGTCTGCCCAACAAGATAAACTCATATGTGCCGCTTTGTGTGTATACCTGACCTTGATTTGTATCTGCCATTTTCAGGGCACAGACCATAGAAGTCTGCCCAGCACTAGCCCCGCCTCCCAACCACCGACTCTGCCACCCAATCTCGGCTAAGCTTCTGAGGATCCATTCCTTCTGAACAGGATTCCTTTATGTTTATCCCACGCATGCTTGAATTCCGCTACCGTTTTCATCTCCACCACCTCCCGCGGGAGGGCATTCCAAGTATCCACCACTCTCTCCGTGAAAAAATACTTCCTGACATTACTCCTGAGTCTGCCCTCCTTCAACCTCATTTAATGTCCTCTAGTTCTACCGCCTTCCCATCTCCGAAAAAGGTTCGTTTGCGGATTAATACCTTTCAAATATTTGAACAGTTGAATGTTTTTCTTAATTCATTTTACATATACTGCAATATGGTAAGTGTCAAAGTGGTTTATATAAATAACTACTACATAAAGGGAGCCCTTTTACTAAAGGGTGGCCGAATGGCAACCCGGAATTACTGCTGGCCCAATGCGGGCACCGGCAGTAGATCCATCCCCAGTGCTGGCAACCTGGAATTACTGCTGGCCCAATGCGGGCGCTGGCAGTAGATCCATCCCCAGTGCTGGCAACCCGGAATTACTGCTGGCCCAATGCGGGCGCTGGCAGTAGATCCAAACCCAGTGCTGGCAACCTGGAATTACTGCTGGCCCAATGCGGGCGTCGGCAGTAGTTCCAACCCCAGTGCGCTCCATTTCTGGCAGTAGCAGAAATATTGAAAAAATATTTCCGCAGGGGGGTTACCTGACAGTAATCGGGCAGCATCATGCAGTGTTAGTGCATAAATAAGACTGCATAAACGTCCTATCTTTATGAGCTAACGCCTGGCCTGTTAGCTCTGACTATCGAGTTAACCAGACAAGCAGAGAAAATAAACTAAAAAAAAAAATGTTTATTGTCACGAAAAATTAGAACAATGAACAAAAAAGGTGCAATCAGCAAAACAATAACAGGTAACTGAAATAGGATTACTTATAAAACTATCTAAACATTTGTTTGCTATCTAAATAGTACCTGGGAAGTACTGGAAATGTAGCTGCTCACAAGCTACTGAATATAACTGCTTACAGGGTCACAGTAAAGAGGTCTTTCTCTGGGATGCACTGGGCAGGGCTTCACTCAAGTACAATGCAGTTACTATAGACTACAAAATTGAGTAGCAGGGTAAATCAAATCCCCATTCTGTTTAGTGTGCAATAAAACTTGGACTTAAACTGTAATCTTTATTCAACAAGAATACAAACCATAGCAATACAAATGCAAATACATTTTTGAACCCCCCCCCTCAAGTGTGCCACCCCAAAAACAGAAATAAAACATATCATAATACCACCACAGAAATCCACCACCGCTCCCAACCTCTACCCAGGGGCCCCCACCCCCCCTCCCCTCCAACCTGCCCAGCTCCTATGTAACCAAAACAAAAGAGCAAAGTAGTAATGAGGTCCAGGGCCATGGGAACAGGAGCCCATAATTCCTCATGCTGGTTCTTCCTTCCTCTCAAGGAAGATACAATCTTGTCATGTCTATGTAATTCTCTACAGACAGACATTCAGCCCCCTGTTGTGGGGACAATCAATGTCTGATCTCCATGAGCAAGCCAAGGCCATTTAGGCTGCCAATAATAACATCAAAACCAGTTTTTCAAGGTCTGTGTTACTCTGATTCCCCCCCCCCCAAAAAAAAAAAACCCCATCCCGAGCAGACATTCTTTAAGCACCTTAAGCACTGCAGCTCAATAGGAGATTTTGAGATTCAGGAGATCCACTCCTCCCTGACTCACCGGCTGCATTAGTCTTTACAGACCCTCCCAAGCTCTCTTCCTCTGCCACAGAAATGCCAAAAGCATTACATTCTTCTTAGTAAAAAAAAAAAACCAAAACCTGGGATGGGGGGGGGGGGGGGGGGCGGGGACACAGCAATGGGCTACTGTGCAAGAAAGAAACATAGGAAGAACCATCATCTTCACAGTGGCAACTCGCCCTCACCACAAATGCGTTAACTTCTCAGTGTTCCAAATCTTGTTGAACTTTGGCCAATAACAGGGCATAGTTTAGAGCATGTTAAGTCTGCCACCTGCACAAATAGTTGGATCCCCAAAAAGTGAAACCTCTTAGTAACCAATTGGAAGGGAAACAGCAAACCTAACTCTGCAATTGTGATGTTAAATAGTAAAGCTTCTGTTTTGTCAGCATTTATTTTAAAACCCGGAATGAGAAGCAAACAAAGAAATTTCCTCCAGCAGGGGAAGCAAGGAGGCTCTGTAAGTAAGGTATCATCTGTGTTCAAAAGGCTTTTGTGGTCAAGGCCACCTACAGAGACTGGAGCTATGAGATTAATAGCTCTACAAACATTGTCCCCCAATAATCGACCTTTAACAAAACCTGTTTGGTCCACCCAAATCGACTCGGGCAATTTAGTTTCCAACCTGGTAGCCAGTATCTTAGCAAATATTTTCATATCTGTGTTCAACAATGCTATGGTACGATAACTTGAAAGGTGTACTGGATTTTTCCCCAGTTTAGGAAACACCACCACCAGCACCTTATACATTGACACAGGCAGATGCCTACCCTGCAACTCTGCATTAAACACCCAGACAAAAAAAGTTGCCATTTCCTCTGGCAAGGCCTTATAAAACTCTAAAAGGAAATCCATCCTCCCCTGGAGCCTTCCATGTAGCCATCCCCTTAATTGCAGACTTGAACCTCAGAAGCATATATATCCCTCCCCAACTATTCTTGGGCTTCCTCCAAGAGACCAGGCAAGTGCAGAGAAGATAAGTACTCCCTTATTTCCACAGGCGAGGGGACCTCACCTCTGCCACATAGGACTGCTCAAAAAAGGATCGAAACTCCGTCGCAATCTCTGAATTCTTAACCACCGTTGTAGCTGGGGCAAGATCCAGGCACTCTACCGCCAGCGCATGATCTGAAATACATATCGAGCCTATCTTCAGAGCTGACCATTGATGAACTTGCGTTGTCAGGCCATGAAGATAGTCCAGCCTAGAGTAGGATTGAAATTGGACAGAAAAATAAGAATAGTCTCGGGTTCCCCCATAAAAGTGATGCTACATATCCAAGAGGCTCCAATCCTACATACCCACTCTAAAATCTTTACCTTCCAAAAGGTCCTGCCTGTTACCAGATCAGGATTGGTTCAGAAAATTCAAGCAACAATTCATATCCCCCCACTGAAAAAGTGGTTGGAAAAACACAGTTTTGAATCCTGTAGGGGCATACAGTAACATAGTAAATGATGGCAGATAAAGACCTGAACGGTCTATCCAGTCTGCCCAACAAGATAAACTCATTTTACATGGTATGTAATACTTTATATGCATACCCGAGTTTGATTTGTCCCTGCCTTTCTCAGGGCACAGACCGTAAAAGTCTGCCCAGCACTGTTCCTGTAATAAAAGATCTGAAGCCCCTTAAAATTTACACTCCAGCCCATCCCTATCTATTCAGTTACAATCAGGGCACAGTGGATTCTGCTTAATTGGGACACATATGGGGACTATTGTACATTGCCCAAATTAAGCAGTTGCCCGGAAAAAAAAACTAAGTTGACATGTTACTGTTAAAAAAAGAGTCAGTACAAGTGACAGATAAACATCAAAACATTTATTGTCCAAACACGAAAGTGGAAGGAAAAAAAAAAACAGTACAGTACAGTTTAATTTCAAATTTTACATTTGCTCAGTAATACAAAAGTTGAACTAAAGGAAAAGAAAACACTTGCATAAATTAAAAGAAAAGTTTCCCATTTAAAACAATTCAGAACCACTGATTCTGGGCTTCTTCTACATCGGGATCCTAACCGCCACACTTCTGTTTTTGGGAAACCCCTGTTGCCTCCCAGTTGAAGTCCACTTGTTTATTAATTTCTATTGTTGTACGTGTGCTATTGTGGATTTTGGCACTCTGTAAATACAAATTCTTAAGGGTACTATGTAACATAACATAGTAGATGACGGCAGAAAAAGACCTGGACGGTCCATCCAGTCTGCCCAAGAAGATAAATTCATATGTGCTACTTTTTTATTTGTACTGTCCTCTTCAGGGCACAGACCCTATAAGTCTGGCCAGCCCTATCCCTGCCTCCCAACCACCAACCCCGCCTCCCACCACCAGCTCTGGCACAGACTGTATAAGTCTGCCCAGCACTATCCTCGCCTCCCAACTACCAGTCCCGCCTCCCACCACCAGCTCTGGCACAGACCGTATAAGTCTGCCCAGCACTATCCCCGCCTCCCAACCACCAACACCGCCTCCCACCACCAGCTCTGGCACAGACCGTATAAGTCTGCCCAGCACTATCCCTGCCACCCAACCACCAGCCCCGGCACAGACCGTATAAGTGTGCCCAGCACTAGCCCCACCTCCCAACCACCAGCTCTGCCACCCATTCTAGGCTAAGCTCCTGAGGATCCCTTCCTTCTGCACAGGATTCCTTTATGTTTATCCCACGCGTGTTTGAATTCTGTTACCGTTTTCATCTTCACCACCTCCCACGGGAGGGCATTCCAAACATCCACCACCCTCTCCGTGAAAAAATACTTCCTGACATTCTTCTTGAGTCTGCCCCCCTTCAATCTCATTTCATGCCCTCTCGTTCTACCGCCTTCCCATCTCCGGAAAAAGTTTGTTTGCGGATTAATACCTTTCAAATATTTGAACGTCTGTATCATATCGCCCCTGTTTCTCCTTTCCTAAAAGTAAACCTAAAAGTTTACTTGAAACCTCAACAATGGCTGTTGCCAGCTTGCAGACTATCAGCTGCTTTTATCTGTTGAGTTCTTTGTCACCAATCTTAAAAAACCATTGCTATTATTTATTTATTTAGATTTTGCTCACACCTTTTTCAGTAGTAGCTCAAGGTGAGTTGCATTCAAGCACACTCGGCATTTCTCTGTCCCTGGGGGACTCACAATCTAATTTTGTACCTGAGGGCAATGGAGGGTTAAGTGACTTGCCCAAGCTTACAAGGAGCAGCTGTGGGATTTGAACCAGCCACATCTGCATGTCAAGATTTGTGCTCTAACCACTAGGCTACTCCTACACTCAGTATTGTTCCAACTGCAGAGGAACATGGTTGGGACCCCCAGGCTTGTACTACCACCCTTCCCGCCATCTTTAGGAAAAGGGAATGGGACTTTCTGTGTTTTTTGCAACTACGTACAAAAAGGATCCCCCATAACGTGACAATTAAACTACACCAGTTACAATTATTATGGAACTCTTCTAATTTGATTATTTTAATTTACACCCTAATTAATATTATATCTTGTCCTGATATCATTATGTTATGTTTTATCTATTTATCCACTTCTTATTCTACATAATTTTCTTATGCACCTTAATTGCAACAATTCTGAAATTCTTACTCCGTTAATATGATTGCCATAATATTCTTATGCACCTTATCTGTTATCTATATTCTGATTTTCTTATTCCATCAATGTGATTGTCACTGTATTATATTGTAAGCCACATTGAGCCTGCAAATAGGTGGGAAAATGTCAGATATAAATGCAGAAAATAAATAAATACATTCAAAGCGGTATACATAGTATATACAGGTACTTATTTGTAGCTGGGGCAACGGATGGTTAAGTGACTTGCCCAGAGTCACAAGGAGCTGCAGTGGAAATTGAACCCAGTGGAGCCGGCTTTGTCACATATATTTCTTTAATGAAGGGTCCCGCAACTGCTTTGGTATTGCTCCAAGGGCCCCTGCACCCCCACCTCTTCTAATCAGAAACACTGTCATAACCCCAAAAATGTGTTCTGTGAGATGGGGAAAAGTCTCTATTTCAGCGAGGGAGCCGGAGAGCAATCAGACATGTCTGACCCACCAGAAGTCCCCTATTCCTACATTCCTAAGTGTGGTCTCAGTTAATCTTGTGTAGAAGGGACTGACTGGCAGGTGGTCCCATCTGCCTTGTTACTCCAATTTGTGGAAAAGTTTGGGAAAATAAAATAACTGTCGCTCGAGGTTTATCCTAATGTAACAGAGGATCCAGAGGAAGGACACCATGTTTCAATAATGTCACCTATCCCTTACAGAATGACAGGAACCCCTCCCCCCCATTGCAACATTGGGAAAACAAGGTCTTTTCACAGTACAGATCACACTCGAACCCCTGTAAGTCACAGAACATGTTTCAAGCTGCTAGTGCTATTGCTGCTTAGTGCTTACCATTTCTATAAAGCAGCACCGTACATTAAACACAGAGCTCACAATTATTATTATTAGCATCTGTATAGCGCTACCAGATGCACAAAGCGCTGAACACCTGACACAGACAGTCCCTGCTCAATAGAGCTTACAATCTAAAGTAATACAGACAGACAAGACAATAAGGGCAAGTACTGGGTGAGAATGAACATGGGGAGGCAAATGAGTAGCGGCTAGGAGCCAAAAGCAGCAGTGAAAAGGTGGGTTTTCAGAATAGATTTGAAAGCAGGTAAAGATGGAGCAAGACGTACAGGCTCAGGAAGTTTATTCCAGGCTTAAGGTGCCGCGAGAGAAAAGGAACGAAGCTTGGCGTTAGTAGTGGAGGAGAAGGGGGACGACAAGAGACTTGTCCAGCGAGCGGAGATCACGGGGAGGAATGTAGGGAGAGATGAGAGTGGAGAGGTAGTTGGGGGCTGCAGAATGGATGCATTTAAAGGTCAGTAAGAGAAGTTTGAACTGTATAATCTATTCAAACTCTTACTAAGACTACTACTATTTAGCATTTCTGTAGCGCTACAAAGCGTACGCAGCGCTGCAAAAAACATAGAAGAAAGACAGTCCCTGCTCAAAGATCTTACAATCTAATAGACAAAAATAATAAAGCAAGCAAATCAATTAATGTGTAGAGGAAAGAGGAGAGAGGGTAGGTAGAAGCCAGAGGTTCCAAGTCAAAAGCAAAGTTAAAGAGGTGGGCTTTCAATCTAGATGTCCACATGTACCCAGAACTGTCCTACAAAGTTTACTTGTTATTCTACTATCATGTTTTATCATTATCATGTTACCCAAGATCCTTCTGTAATACCAAACGTCTAATTTTTACATATTTCCACTATTCATGACATATTGTAAGCCACATTGCGCCTGCAAAGAGGTGGGAAATGTAATAAATAAATAGATTTAAAGATGGTCAAGGAAGATGGGGCAAGACGTAGGGGCTCAGGAACCCTTCATACAACCAAGAAACGCTTAACGTCTTTTGTTTTGCTTTTCACGGCTGTTGAATAAATCTTGGTGAGAAAACGGACGACCGTTTACCTTTCACTATCGTCTGAGGGGCAGCTGGGCGCCTGCCTCGCGCGCGCCACTTCCGGCACTGACTCCGCCGCTCCTCCGTTCCTTGCCGCGCGCGCGCATGCGCTTCCCCACTTCGCTGCGCGCATGCGCTCCCCCGGACCCCCCCCCCCTGCTGTGCGCCTGCGCTTTACCCCCCTCGTTGTGCGCCTGCGTCTGGGGCGTGTGTGAGAGAGAGTGTGTGTGACTGGAAGAAGATGGCGGCGGCGATGGCGGTGGAAGCAGCGTGAGGAGCCCGTGAGAGGATCCCATTGAAACTGAACGCCATGGCCCTGAACGGCGCTCAGGTAACGGCTTCCCGCACTGCGGGCCTAGGGGAGGGGTGGCAGTGCCGCCTGGCGGGTGAGGGAGGAGGAGGAGGAGAAAGGAGCGTGCGCCGGCCGGGTGAGCGGGGTGAAGGGAGGGGAAAACCTGCTGCCCCCCCTCCCCCCTCTCTGTGTAGGCCCGGGCGGATTTCTGCAGCCTCATGGACCGGGTTAAGCTGCGGCCGCTCTTCTCTACAACCCCTCCCCACCCCCCACACAGTCACCACCACCCAAAAGCCCGGTCCCAGTTTTGAATTAAATGGGTCGGGCCCTGCTGGTCAGATGGGCTGGGCTGTGCTCTCCATGCCTTGTGCCCGGGATCACGAGTGGGTGTGGGAGAATTGAAAGTAGCCTGGCGCCTGTTCATCACGCTCTAGAGAAACTCCTTTTAAAGAATTTGAAACTAGTGCTTGCAGAAATGTCGGAGTTGAGTTGATTCCAACAAAACTGTAAAAAAAAAATCTTTCAGAACAAGGGGCATCGGTTGTCACCTGTCAAGCAGGATTCTTTGAACTCGCTTGTTTGGTTTACTGGTGAAGGTTTGGTAGTGCTACTTTTTGTTCAACTTGGGCAGTATTGATACACTTGTTATTTATTTTTGCTCTTGTGTCCCACATTTTACCACCTCTTTGCAGGCTCAATGTGGCTTACAAAAAAACCTGTCATGGCATCAGCATTACAGGGTACAGAGATACATTTGGAGATATAAAGGTATCGGTAATAACAGTCAATCTGTTCAATTAGTTATGGAAAGAAAACGATCAAAGTAAGAGGGAGTGTTGATGTACAAGTGCAGTTACTAATACACAAAAAGGTGCCCTGATGTTGAATAAAACAGCTGCAACGGATGGTTAAAATTGTGATGGGATGCCATTCGTAATTTGAATGGAAAATTGTAATGAAGTTACAGATGATTGAAAACTACAAGCAGTGTAGAGTTTCAGTTTTCAAAAAGTTTTTATTCAGTGCTGAAATTTCGCTAGTGTTGACTCATGGTTTAGTAGGCTATTTGTATTTATTTTGGGCAGGAAATTTAACGAACTGAAGGCCAGGAAACATTTAATTATCACTGTTCAAGAAGACTTTGGGGCCGTTTTACTGAGCTGCGGTGGCCTTAACGTGGGAAAACCCATTTTTACTGCCGCAGTAAAATGGTGATTTTTTTTCCTTTTTTTTTTTTTTTTTTTGCATTAATGGTGCACCACCATTATTTAAACATTTTTACGCCATGCTGTTGCAAAAAGTTTGAGGTGACTTACATATCAAACATCCACAATGTCAATTAAAACATTAAAAATAATTACTGACATCTATTTTGTTGGTAAGCCTCTGTTGATCAACATATAGTAATGTAGCTGCTCTGATTAGTGCAGAAACACCCGGTCTCTACCCCAAGATGCCCACCTCCCAACGCAAAAATAAAAAATATTCTTTAGTGAATGGGTAGTGTGTGCAGATTAGGAAGTGGAGGAGTGGCCTAGTGGGTTAGGGTGGTGGACTTTGGTCCTGAGGAACTGGGTTCAATTCCCACTTCAGGCACAGGCAGCTCCTTGTGACTCTGGGCAAGTCACTTAACCCTCCATTGCCCCAGGTACAAATAAGTACCTGTATACAATATGTAAGCCGCATTGAGCCTGCCATGAGTGGGAAAGCGCGGGGTACAAATGTAACAACAACAACAAAAATAAAACTTCAGGATCCCTGAGTGGGTCCCGCAAAAAGCATGACCTAGCACTTATCACCGCTTAGTAAATGGACCCCTTAGTTACGAAATCTCTTTGAAAATAAACTATAAAGAAGATTGTGCAGGTTCACCTACCTTTCTGTTTGTGTGGTTTTACGTATTGTGTATGTTTTGTATGCTATTTTTAAATGTATTAACCATCTTTATAAAGAGGTAGTGGACAACAGGTATAGCTTGATATAAGCAACTTACATTATGTTATGTGTAACAATAGTAAAATAACATAAAATACAATCAGTGAGGTAAACTTGGAAATGGGCAAATTAAGTCCTAATAGTAGCAATGAAATAATACAGTATCAGAAATATACATATTCTAGAAATACTTGTGTATTAATGTGGTATAATTGTAAACTGATTTTGGTTTACTAACATTTTATTAAGATGGAGTCATGCAGATAAACCAGATAAATAATAATGAAATACTGGTTCACCAGATTTTCTTTTCAAATGGAATAATAAATATGTTTATATATCCCCCCCCCCCCCCACATTTACTAAGCTGTGCTAGTGCCGACACAGCCCATTCACTTTGAATGGGCTGTGTCGGCATTGCAGTGCAGCTTATTAAACTGGGGGGGGGGGATGGTTTCTCTAAGGCAGAATATTGGTGAAGTTGCAGCTCTGAAGTATAGGAGCATGAATAGGTGATAATTAGCTGGTCCTTAGACTGCATGAAAGCTTTAAAAGATGGTGGGAACAATACTGTATACTGTTTATTACAGTTGAATAAACTGGGTTGTAGGGAGATGATGGCTTGCCTAAAGTTGCACAATACAAGACAGCAGGAATCAAATACATCACTCTCAGGAGTGTACATAATATGTGACCTGCTTTAATCAGTGTACTATAACTCCCCAGGGTATGGTCAGGGATAGATCAACTGACTGTATAATCATGACTCAGGCAATTGCATACTGTGCAAAGGCACATTTTTAGTTGTGAAAATTTAAATCTTTGAGTGAGAAACATTCATTACCAAAATTTCAGACAATGCTATGTTGTGAGATTGTCAGAATCAGCAGTGAAAGCTGTGTAGTTATAAGTAGGATGATAATATTATAGGGAGAGGTGGTTCATAACAGCCTTCTTAAAATGACATGTTTAAAGGGAATTGAGAAGTATTGAAGTAAGATCCTTGAATACAGTAGCTTGTGGTAACTATTAACCGGAGTTGAAGTAGAATCCTGTGAAGGCTTACATGCTTATACTGAAGTACAAACAAAAAAATTACTGTGTAAAATACTCGAGGACAGAAATTCTCTTATAGTTCCTGAAATCCTTATGTTATCTGTGCATTTTCAAAACGAATTGAATTTGGCAATCAGAAACCCTTTTAGTCTTCTGAGGAGTGCTATAGAACCTCCTGACTTTAGTGTAGTGCTTTCTGTACAATTGTATGAACTGTATGTTATGGAATCTAGTTGTAGAAAAATGATTGTTTAAAGAGGCGTTTAAGCATACTGCAAGGACCTACTATAGAGGTTTGGAATTTGTATTTCCTAGGACTGGTGATGTAGTTCCATATGCCTATCATATCTATTTATCTAGCATATGTATATTTATAGGCTTATCTAGTTTTTGTTGTGTATGTGTGTGTGTATATATATATATATATGTGTATATAGATATGTGTGTATATTATGTTTATATATATATAGATATATAGTGCACTCCATTTAAGTGCACGTCGGATAAGCACATGCTCTGTTTAACTGCATGCCGTACTTCAGTTCCGTTCTTGGCGCCATCAATTTCTATGGGGACAAACTTCGGTTTAGCGCACCACTGATAAGTGCAAGATTCGCTTATATGCATGGTTTAAGACCACTCCTCTGCAGGAACTCCGCATAAGCGCATGCACAGAATATGGAAGCCGCACGTGACAAAGCGGCGATAAATTTGAAATCTCGTTGGTTAACTGCCACAGGCAGAATAAGCGAAAGAAAGTTGTTAGAATGTACACTGGAGTTGTCGTTATCGCGCAACTGTAAGACTTTAACACTGGCTAAACAAATAGAAAAAAATTAGAAAACAAAACAGTCAAGCATCTATTGCTAAAGAAAATGGTGTCAATCCCAGTCAAATTTCATGTATCTTGAAGCAGAAAGATCAGCTTCTGGAAGACTGGCAAAACAATACAAATCCACACAGGAAATATAAACAGGCGGGAAACGTTGAGGATGTAGAAGATGCTCTTCTTCGATGGTTTTCTCAAGTCAGGAGCAGACAGTTTCCTGTCAGTGGTCCACTGCTTATGGAGAAAGCTAATCAGCTAGCTGAAAGTCTTGGACTAACTGAATTCAAAGCCACTGTTGGATGGTTGGAAAGATGGAAGGAGAGGAACAACATAAAATTCAAGAAACAGCATGGTGAAAAACAAGACGCTGATGACTTTGGTGCTGAATATTGGGTTGTTTCAGTTCTTCCTACCATCTTGAACGAGTTTGTACCTCGTGACATTTTCAATGCTGACGAAAAGGGTCTCTACTGGCGAGCGATTCCTGATGGAACACTTGCATTAAAACAAGCCGAAACTACAGGAAGTAAAACGTCGAAGGATCGACTGATGATCCTCCTTTACTGCAATATGGATGGGAGTGAGAAGTTGAAACCACTCGTCATTGGAAAGAGCAAACAGCCCCGTTGTTTCAAGAATGTTAAGCGATTTCCTCTGTCATACGAGGCTAATGCAAATTCATGGATGACGGGGGAAATTTGGAAGCAGTGGCTAAAGAAGTTATAGAATGCGGGCACAAAAGCATCAGATTTTGTTGCTTTGTGATAATTGTGCTGCACACAGTGATGATGTCAGGCTGTCTAAGGTCAAGGTGTTCTTCCTGCCACCAAATACTACCTCTCTGATCCAACCTACGGATCAGTGCATAATAGCCAATTTCAAACAACATTATCGGGCTCTTGTGCTACGTCATCTGATGAGTGTTATGGATGACCAGACTGGCAAGGATAAACGTGCTGTTGAACTGGCTCGTAATCTATCACTGTTGGGTTCCCTACATATGCAGAAAGAAGCCTGGAATCATGTTACACAGGCAACCATTGTGAACTGCTACAAGCGGGCAAGCTTTGTTAAGGATGTGGAGAGGGACGAAACAGATGCAGCTGTTGCAAACGCGTCAGATGAGCAGGCTATTGACATCCTAGCCAGTGTTACTGAAGAGGAGTTTTATCACTCCGTAGCTGTTGATTACGATCTACAAACAGCTGACGACAGCACTGATGTCGAGATATGTGCCTACACGCAGGCAGCGGCTGATGATGAAACAGATGATGACATGAGTAGTGAGGCACATGCTGACGGAATTCAACAGCCTCCACCTATCACTTTTGCAAGAGCGCTGGAGAATCTCAACACCGTGCAGGCCTATCTGGAGGCCACTGGATGTCAGTGCTATGACAGTTTTTACCGTCTGGCAGACCTAGTCTATGGAACTCACAGACACAACAGTGTACAGAGGACTATGACTGATTACTTCAAGTAAGCCTAACGTCAGTTAACGGAGACTGTATACTGTATGTATAATAAACAGTACTGTACATATGTTTATCAGATGTCAAGCTTCTTTGGGTCACAACAGTTAAGTGCATGCTCCGGTTAACTGCATGCATTTCTTGGGTCACAACAGTTAAGTGCATGCTCCGGTTAACTGCATGCATTTCTTTGGTCCCAGACCCTTGCATTTAAGCGGATTGCACTGTATATAGATATAAATATGTGTGTGTGTATGTATATATATATATATATATAAATAAAGATAGCCTGGCAGTTTTCTTCTTTAGCTTTGTGCTTCCAACTCAATGAAAACGGACTCCTACAGGTCTGTGGCACCTGGGGCTTTCATTTACCCCCCCCCCCCCCCCATTTATATCATGTACCTGACCATTGTAGTGACTGTATTTGTTCAGGATAACAGACTGTGTATCCAAAGTCCAACCAGTAGCTGTCACTGTAAGTGATTGCAGATTTCTAAGTGGGAGGCCTGAATTGGAAATCAAATTTGTCTTCCACATGGCAGCGTGCATCACTGCCCTTAAACCACCCTGTCAGCTGTTCGTTTTGTTTAAATAAAAAAGTGTGTGTATTGTGCATTATTGTCAAAGTATTCAAGACAGTAACGCTTACTCTTGTGCTGTTTAGAGATTTTACTGAGCCATTGTATTAAACTTCCCCAGAACCTCTGGGATCATCTCTGTTTGGAGTGGTCACAGTTTACCTTATATGGAATCAGATCTAATTGGCTCATGTAGTAAGTTTAATGCAGCATGTGATTGTGTGATGACATAATACTGTTGGTTAATAAGATCCAGCAAGTGTGAGGTTACTTTTTACAGTTCCTGAAGTAGCTGCCTCCAGAAGTTCAAAGTAAATTCAGAACTGCCAAAATAAAAAAACAAAACGTAAATAGAGTAAAAATGTTTTTACCTGCCTGGGAGAGTGTTTCCAGCTTTACTAATAATACTAATCATTTCCGTAGCGCTACTAGACGTACGGAGCACTTTATACGTTATATGCAGGTACTTTGTCCTTAGAGGGCTCACAGTCTAAACTTTTGTATCCGGGGCAATGGAGGGTTAAGTGACTTGCCCAAGGTCACAAGGAGCTGCAGTGGGAATTGAACCCAGGTTGCCAGGATCAAAGCCCACTGCACTGGGCTTTGAGGTGGTCCGGGCCGATGGTATCTTGTTTGCACCCGGTTCGGGTGCAGGGAGCTGCTAGTCTTGGGGGGCACAGGCTGCCATGGGTAGAGGGAGCCTGGAAGGCCACTGAAGCTCCGACACATGTGCGGCTTTTCGTGTATGCATGGTAGGTGCCTAGAGCTCCAGTAGGCCCAAAACGAAGCAGAGTCCTTGATTATTTTTGAGGCCCATGGAGCTACCTCGGTTAATTGTTGCTTGCTCCCGATTCTGGGAGAGATCATCTGGACTGAATTGAAGGTTGGGGAAGATCTTTCCAGCACTTTGGAAGCCAGTAAGAGGTTATTTGTTTAAATTTTAAAATTTAGGTTTTTGGCCATATTGGTTGGGGCTCCAGGGAAAATTGTTAGAATTTAATTTTAGTGTCTGGGAGTCTCTAGGGATTCCCTTTAGGTGGGCCATGAGAGTCTGGACCTTGGAGGATTTTATTTTTGCCCAGAAAGTGGGACTTTAGGTACGGAAGGCTTTCAGACTTTATAACACATGTTTGGGGGTTTCATCAGTTTTAGAATTTGGTGAGGAATTTTTCTTAATATTTTGTGCGGCCATCAGGCATTTTTTTGTGTGACGTCCAGGAAACTGTTTATTTTGAACACTTAAAACCATAGAGGTGTTGATAGAAGGGTGACATGATAGTGTAGTGGATTTGGTGGAATTTTCATTAATTTTGCATTAAAACTATGAGAATTACATTTTTTCCGATTATAGTCAATGTGGACTCATGGTTTTAAATGGAGCTGAGAACTGTAAACTACTACTACTTGACATTTCTAAAGCACTACTAGGGTTACGCAGCGCTGTACAATTTAACATAGAAGGACAGTCCCTGCTCAAAGGAGCTTACAATCTAAAGGACAAATGTACAGTCAGTCAAATAGGGGCAGTCTACATTTTCTGAAAGGTATAAAGGTTAGGTGCCGAAAGCAACATTGAAGAGGTGGGCTTTGAGCAAGGATTTGAAGATGGGTAGGGAGGGGGCTTGGCGTAAGGGCTCAGGAAGTTGATTCCAAGCATAGAGTGAGGCGAGGCGGAATGAGCGGAGCCTGGAGTTGGCGGTGGTGGAGAAGGGTACTGAGAGGAGGCATTTGTCCTGTGAGCGGAGGTTACGGGCGGGAACGTAAGGGGTAATGAGGGGCTGCAGACTGTAAACTGTGAGGGCCAGATGCACTAAACTTAACGAACCAGCAACGTGGTTTTTAAACTAGTTCTAGCCAGTTTAGCGCGCAAGTAGTAAACCGGGACATGCACAAAAGGGTTCTCAGAGCCATTTTCCGGTCATGGTAGCAGCTAATGAAAACGGAATGCAAAGCTATTATAATGAGCTAATTACTATTATAATTACTATTATAATGTGTATGCCATTCAATGCACTACAGTTTCCGACCCCATGCAGAAAAGTAGGCCATACCTTTACCTTGAAAATTTTAATGGGAGGTCTGGACCTGAGAGTTCTTCATTATTGCAAGTAGGAGAAGGGGAGAAACAAAGCAGGGAAGATGGAGCACAAAAAAAAAAAGTACACCGGCTTACACGCAGCTTCTTTGTGTGTATGAAAGTCGTGCCATGATTCTTTTCTCAAATGACATTTTACTGGCAAGAAATGGGGTGGGGGGGAGCAGCATAAAAGTAATGGTGACTTACCAAAAATGCAAGGAAGACAAGGGTCGACAACCTCTGCTGGGAAACAGCATCCCTAGTGCTAGAACACAACAGAGGGGGGCTAAACCAATTTGACGTGTCAGTCTGGGATGTCCTGCCCACTCACTACTGGAGGGTGTCACGAGGAAGTTTGGATCCAATCAGCTCACAGCTCAAGTGATGTCATCAGGGAAGCTCTGCAGGGAGGAGGAGTTGGGACAGCAGCCAGCCAATGAGACTCCATCTTCAGTGAGATGGGCATTCCAGGATTTCAGCTGGCCAATAGAAGGAAGCAGCAGGAACAGCTGGGGGTGGAACCAAGCCCTGATGCTGAGAGAGCCCAGAGCCAGAGCAGCAGCAAGCATAATATTCCCAGCAGCGGGGAGGCTGGGAGCCCCGTACACAGGTCTGTCCACCCCCCCCCCCCCCCAAAAAAAAAAAAACCTGTGCTTTTGAGTTTGAAAAAAAAAAAAGGTTCACAACTACTGCTACAAGCTGTGTGTATGAGAGCCGTCTGTAGCATGCGCAGAGCAGTCATAGTGATTGACTGTTCTGTGCATGCTCAGCTCGCCAACTGGCTTCCCCGATATCACATGCAAATGAGCTGGGTTGGAACAGCAACGAGCAGCTCATTTGCATGCGATTCTCTTTGTGAATCCCCCTGTGTTTCTAAATCGATAAAATTTTAACAATTTGGAAACGCAGACGAATTCTTAACGGGACCTTTGTGCTTCTGGCTCTGAGTTCTGTGAGTCTGAAAAAAACCTTAGTTTTTTAAGCCAGGTGCTGATTGGCTGGGGGATGGAATTAAGCCAGCAAGGAATGGCTTGGGCAGCAGTTGGGTTCTAGCTTTGGGATGGGGAGGTGGTTGTTGATAGTGGCTGAAGGAAAGTCTGGCTTTGAGTCAAGTTAGGCTTTTGCCAGCCAGAAAAATTAGTTTTAAAGTTTCCTTTGTTGGCATATTCCTTTGGTGCCTCCTTATTGAGCAGTGCTGCACTGTTCTGTGAGAACCTTGCTTAAAGCAGTGCCCAAACATAGCTCTTAGAGGTAGCCCTGTTTGAACATACTGATACTTCTCGTACTGACCTTTAAATGCATCCACTCTGCAGCCCCCCATTACCTCTCCACTCTCATCTCTCCCTACATTCCTCCCCGTGAACTCCGCTCACTGGACAAATCTCTCTTGTCGTCCCCCTTCTCCTCCACTGCTAACTCCAGGCTTTGTTCCTTTTCCCTCGCGGCACCTTATGCCTGGAATAGACTTCCTGAGCATGTACGTCTAGCTCCATCTCTACCTGTTTTCAAATCTATGCTGAAAACCCACCTTTTCACCACTGCTTTTGGCTCCTAGCCACTACTCAATTGCCTCCCCTTGTTTCTTCTCACCCAGTGCTTCCCTCGCCCTTAATTTGTCTTGTCTGTCTGTATTATATTTTTAGATTGTAAGCTCTATTGAGCAGGGACTGTCTCTCTGTGTCAGGTGTTCAATGCTGCGTGCGTCTGGTAGCGCTATACAAATGTTAATAATAATATCTGTAAGTTTAAGTTGTAGGGACCTTCGCGCCTTTTGTCTCACTGCACCCTACGCCTGGAATAAACTTCCTGAGCCCCTACGTCTTGCCCGATCCTTGGCCACCTTTAAATCTAGACTGAAAGCCCACCTCTTTAACATTGCTTTTGACTCGTAACCACTTGTAACCACTCGCCTCCACCTACCCTCCTCTCTTCCTTCCCGTTCACATTAATTGATTTGATTTGCTTACTTTATTTATTTTTTGTCTATTAGATTGTAAGCTCTTTGAGCAGGGAATGTCTTTCTTCTATGTTTGTGCAGCGCTGCGTATGCTTTGTAGCGCTATAGAAATGCTAAATAGTAGTAGTAGTAGTCACTGCTCAAATGGGTGGAAGAATTAGGAACATATGTTTATCCTTTTATTTCTTCTGGGTAGCTAGCTACAGGTAGGTTCCTGCTAAGAAGACAAATCACTCTTGATGTACCACATAGGGAGACAGGGTTTTACTTATTGTGTTTTTTTTATTAGAAAGACAGTAGGTACTTCTAGCTTATTTTATTTTATTTATGCATTCTTGTATCCCACTATTATCCAAAAACAAGTTTTGGTTCAAAGTGGCTTACAATTTACTTTTTTGGTGCAGTTACTATAGTGTTGTTCATTGTTGAGAGGGCATCTATAGTTTGTGTGGTTATAGAGTTTTTGAAGAGATAGATTTGAAGTGGAAAAGGTAGTGGCATCTTTTGTGTTCAGTTGTAGAGTTTTGGTGATATTCATATAGTTTTTGAAGAGGTAGATTTGAAAGGAAGGCGACAATATCTTTGTGATTAGCTGTAGAATTTTTTGAAGAGTTAAGTTTTAATTTCTTTTCTGAATTGGAGGAGATTTGTGATGCTTCTTATGGTTTTTGGTATCGAGTTCCACCATTTGGAACCCAAGTAGCTAAATCCTGCTGTATTGATAATTTTGTAGATGGTGTTTTGCAGTTGGGTAGATGTAGCAGGAGTAAGTAGTTTCTGTTTTTTTGGGCTGTCATTTCTTGGGGATAGTTCAATTATGTTAAGTGTATATTTGGGTGCCATTCCGACTAGTATCTTGAAAATCAGGGTGCTTGCGTTGAAAAATATTCTTCCTTAGCGTCCCTCCGGACTGGCCCAGGATTGGACTGATGGGTTGTGTACTTCTTCCAGCAGGTGGAGACTGATTCTTGCCTTCACTGGTAGCCAATGTAGTGTTTCAAGCATTGGGGTTGCTCTTTCATATTTTGATTTCTTGCAAATCAATCTTGCTTTGGTGTTTTGGACTGTTTGCATCGATTTTAGTGTGTTTTCCTTGTACCCTATGTATGCTGCATTGCAGTAGTCTAGTTGTAATAGTATCGTTGATTGGGCCAGTATTCGGAAAGATTGTCTAGGGAAGTAGTCTCTTACTCAGTTTCCATAGTGTTCTGAAGTATTTTGATGTTACTGCTGATATTTGATTGTTTGATATTAGTTGTTTATCAAGAATGATTCTTAGTATTTTAAGTTGTGTTTCGATGTGGTATGTTTGTTGGTTAATTGTGAATTTTTGGTAGGATGTGGGGTTGTGTGGGCTGGATAGTACTAGGCATCTGGTTTTGTCTCTGTTCAGTTTGAGTTTGAAAGTTGTTGCCCAATTTTCCATGAGGTCCCAATTATTTTTTTATTTTGTCCTGTATGTTTGTAATATTGTTTTGGAAAGGTACGAAGATGGTGATGCTGTCTACATATATAAATGGGTTGAAACCTATTAAGTCCAGTTTTTTTCCAAGTGGTGCCATGATTACATTGAACAGTATTGGTGATATTGGCAATCCCTGTGGTACCCTGCACTCAGAGATCCATGAGGCTGATGTTTGGCTGGACATCTTTACAATGTAGGATCTGATCTTTAGGAAGCCATTGAACCATGTTGCTACTGCACCGCTGATTACTATGTTGTCGAGCAATGTCATTAACATACATAGTAACATAGTAGATGACGGCAGAAAAAGACCTGCATGGTCCATCTAGTCTGCCCAAGATAAACTCATATGTGTATACCTTACCTTGAATTTGTACCTGTCTTTTTCAGGGCAGAGACCGTATAAGTCTGCCCAGCAGTATTTTCCGCCTCCCAACCACCCATCCCGCCTCCCATCACCGGCTCTGGTACAGACTGTATAAGTCTGCCATCCTCTATCCTAGCCTCCCAACCACCAACCCCTCTTCCCCCCACCTGCTCCGCCACCCAATTTCAGCTAAGCTTCTGAGGATCCATTCCTGCTGCACAGGATTCCTTTATGCATATCCCACGCATGTTTGAATTCTGTTACCGTTTTCATCTCCACCACCTCCTGCGGGAGGGCATTCCAAGCATCCACCACCCTCTCCGTGAAAAAATACTTCCTGACATTCTTCTTGAGTCTGCCCCCCTTCAATCTCATTTCATGCCCTCTCGTTCTACCGCCTTCCCATCTCTGGAAAAGGTTCGTTTGCGGATTAATACCTTTCAAATATTTGAACGTCTGTATCATATCACCCCTGTTCCTCCTTTCCTCCAGGGTATATATATGTTCAGGTCCGCAAGTCTCTCCTCATACGTCTTGTAACGCAAATCCCATACCATCCTCGTAGCTTTTCTTTGCACCGCTTCCATTTTTTAAACATCCTTCGCAAGGTACGCCCTCCAAAACTGAACACAATACTCCAGGTGGGGCCTCACCAACAACTTGTACAGGGGCATCAACACTTCCTTTCTTCTGCTGATCACACCTCTCTATACAGCGTAGCAACCTTCTCGCTACGGCCACCGCCTTGTCACACTGTTTCGTCGCCTTCAGATCCTTGGATACTATCACTCCAAGATCCCTCTCCCCCTCAGTACCTATCAGACTCTCACCGCCTAACACATACGTCTCTCGTGGGTTTCTACTCCCTAAATGCATCACTTTGCATTTCTTCGCATTGAATTTTAATTGCCAAACCTTAGACCATTCTTCTAGCTTCCTCAGATCCCTTTTCATGCTTTCCACTCCCTCCCGGGTGTCCACTCTGTTGCAAATCTTAGTATCATCTGCAAATAGGCAAACTTTACCTTCTAACCCTTCGGCAATGTCACTCACAAATATATTGAACAGAATCGGCCCCAGCACCGATCCCTGAGGCACTCCGCTACTCACTTTTCCCTCCTCCGAGCAAACTCCATTTACCACCACCCTCTGTCGTCTGTCCGTCAACCAGTTCCTAATCCAGTTTACCACTTCGGGACCTATCTTCAGCCCATCTAGTTTATTTAAGAGCCTCCTGTGAGGAACCGTGTCAAAAGCTTTGCTAAAATCTAAGTAGATTACGTCTACAGCACGTCGATGATTCAATTCTCCAGTTACCCAATCAAAGAATTCAATGAGATTCGTTTGGCACGATTTCCCTCTGGTAAAACCATGTTGTCTCGGATCTTGCAGCTTGTTGGCTTCTAGGAAATTCACTATCCTTTCCTTCAGCATGGCTTCCATTACTTTTCCAATAACTGAAGTGAGGCTTACCGGCCTGTAGTTTCCAGCTTCTTCCCTATCACCACTTTTGTGAAGAGGTACCACCTCCGCCGTTCTCCAGTCCCTCGGAACCTCTCCCGTCTCCAAGGATTTATTAAACAAATCTTTAAGAGGACCCGCCAGGACCTCTCTGAGCTCCCTCAATATTCTGGGGTGGATCTCGTCCGGTCCCATGGCTTTGTCCACCTTTAGCTTTCCAAGTTGTTGATACACACTCTCTTCTGTGAACGGTGCTATATCCATTCCATTCTCAGGTGTACTTTTGCCAGTCCCTCGCGGTCCTTCTCCAGGATTTTCTTCAGTGAAAACCGAACAAAAGTATCTATTTAGCAAATTGGCTTTTTCTTCATCATTATCTACATAGCGGTTCGCTGTATCTTTTAGTCTCACAATTCCCTTTTTAGTCATTCTTCTTTCACTAATATACCTGAAGAAATTTTTGTCGCTCCTCCTTACATTTCTAGCCATTTGTTCTTCCGCTTGCGCCTTCGCCAGTCGTACCTCTCTCTTGGCTTCTTTCAGTTTCATCCGGTATTCCTCCCCATGTTCCTCTTCTTGAGATTTTCTATATTTCTGGAACGCCAACTCTTTAGCCTTTATTTTCTCAGCTACTTGCTTGGAGAACCATATCGGTTTCCTTTTCCTCTTGCTTTTATTTACTCTCCTTACATAAAGGTCTGTGGCCCTATTTATAACTTCTTTCAGCCTGGACCACTGCCCTTCCACTTCATGTTCGTCCTCCCAGCCCATCATCTCCTTCCTCAGGTATTCCCCCATTTTACTAAAGTCCGCACGCTTGAAATCCAGGACTTTGAGTTTAGAGTGGCCGCCCTCCACTTCAGCCGTTATATCAAACCAAACCATTTGATGGTCACTGCTTCCCAGGTGTGAACACACTCGCACATTTGACACACTATCCCCATTTGTGAGCACCATATCCAGCATCGCTCCCTCCCTCGTGGGTTCCGTCACCATCTGTCTGAGCAGAGCACTTTGGAAAGCATCCACGATCTCTCTACTTCTTTCCGATTTGGCAGACGGAACCTTCCAATCTACATCCGGCAGATTGAAATCTCCCATCAACAGAACCTCGTTTTTCTTTCCTAATTTTTGAATATCTGCAATCAGATCTTTATCTAGTTCCTCTAATTGTGTGGGGGGTCTGTAGACAACACCCACGTGGACAGAGGTTCTATCCTCTCTTTTTAAGGTGATCCATATCGCTTCTTCTTTTCCCCAGGTCCCTGTCATTTCAGTCGCTATGATATCATTCCTCACATATAGAGCTACTCCTCCACCTTTACGACCCTCCCTATCCTTCCTAAATAGATTATAGCCTGGTATGCTTGCATCCCATCAGTGGGAACTGTTGAGCCATGTCTCTGTGATTGCAACAAAGTAACAAAAACAAAGTAGTGTGGTGCGGTCTACTAGGTTGACCACACATGTCTAATTGTAGTAGTAATACGTTTTGGCCTTGGCATACTATGCTTCTGAATTTTGTTAGGGTGGTTATGACTGTTTCAGTGCTGTGTTGTGGTCTGAAACCTGATTGGGAATTATGAAGAATTGAGAATTTTGTCAAGTATTCCGTTAGTTGCTGTGTTACTAGACCTTCCTTCGTTTTAGTCAGTAGTGGTATTGAGGCTACTGGTCTGTAATTTGTAATATCATTGATCTTGCTGGTAGTGTTTTTGGGGATAGGCGTGAGTACTATGTCGCTAAGTTGTCTGTTTGGAAATTGACCTGTTTCAAACATGTATGTGATGTGTTTGGTGAGGTACTCGGTGAACCAGTCTGGTGGGTTTTTCATCATGTAGTTGGGACATTAGTGAAGTAGGCAATATGCATGTGTGTATTTTGTCAATAGTGTCTTTACTGTGTCTAGTTGCGGTGGTTTGAATGTGGTCCATATTCTGTCTTCTGCGTTGTGGTTGTCATGTGTTTCGCAGTCCTGTAGGTAGTCTGTGATGTTTATTTGTGCTTTTACAAGGTTTGATTTTGTGTTTTGTTATTTTGTTTTTGAAGTATTGTGCAAGCTCATCTGCAGTTGGTGATGGTGTTGCCAATATGTTCTGGGTTTTCAGTATTTTGTTCATGAGTTTGAATATTTTTTTTTTTTTTGTATTGGTCTTGTCGAGGTTTGTATATGTACTGTAGTTCTGTTTGTGTATGTGTATGGCTTTTCTCCATATGGTTTTGTTTGCATCTGTTTTGTTTTTGGCTCATGCTCTTTCGAGTTTCCTACAGAGTTTCTTCATGTGTAGTAGTTTGCCATTAAACTAGGGACATGGTGGTTTTGTGATTTTTGTTTTGGGTGGTGCTGTTTTGTTTAGTGTGTTTTCACTTGTTTCGTCCCATTTTCTTGTGAAGTGTTTATCCTTGGGTGGTATGTTGTTGAGTTAATTTATTGTTGTTATCCAGAATGTATGGTTGTCTACTTCTCTAGTTGTGAATGTTTATTGGGTTCTTGGCTCTCTTTTCTTGTCGTTTTCTTTCCATTGCAGTGTGAAAGTGAACTTGCTGTTATCTGACCATGGTACCTCTTCCCGTGTGTGGTTTGTGAATATGTGGTTGTTACTTATTGATAATCTGTGGGCTAGTATGTCTAATTGGTGTCCTTTTGTGTGTGATGAGACTCCTCGTGAAGTTCTATTGGTTTATGAAGTTCATTAGTGTTCTGGTGTTTGTGTCATTTTGCTTTTCTAGGTGCAGGTTTATGACACCTATTAGTAGGACAGTTGGATGATTGGTGCAGATGCTTGATACAAAGTCTGTGAAATCATCTCTGGCATTTGTCCATCTTCCTGGAGGGCAGTAGAATAATATGATTCATAGTTGGTCAGTTAGTGTTTTGTTGGTGGTTTTTTGCATGCCAGGATTTCGATTGTTGAGGGTGTGTGTTTTATTTATTTATTGCATTTGTATCCCACATTATCCCACCTATTTGCAGGCTCAATGTGGCTTACATGGTTTTGTTATGACATTGTCATTACAGAATATCAGATACAGTTAGTAGTGTGTAGAGATAAGTAGGGAAGAAAGAGGAAGTGATTAGGCTGGTGATAGTAGAAGTGGATTTGTTCTGATGTGAAGAAGGATTTGTATATTATTGCAATGCCTCCTCTCCTTCATTTGGTTCTGTAAATATGTATTGTTTAGTATCTTGGTGGGCATAGGTCTAGTAGTGTAGGGTCGTCTTCAAGGAGCAGACATGTTTCAGTTATGAGCAGTAGTCCGAGTTGTTCCATTTCTATCCAGTCTCTTAGTAGTGACTGGATAGAAATGGAACAACTCGGACTACTGCTCATAACTGAAACATGTCTGCTCCTTGAAGATGACCCTACATGAGCATGCAGTTGTGGAATGCACTACCTACTGCCTTGAAAACTATTGACGAAATAACCAACTTTCGCAAATCTCTGAAGACATATCTCTTCAACAAGGCCTACAAAGAGAACCCATAGCCTCACTAAATTACCCCGCCAACCTACCCAGTTATGAAAGTCTACTTTCTATACATACCCGCCTCACAGTTTTCTTCTTTCCTCTCCCTTACTTAATCTTTGTACATCACTAATTGTATCTGATATCCTGGAATGATGATGCCATAACAGGACTCTGTAAGCCACATTGAGCCTGCAAATAGGTGGGAAAATGTGGGATACAAATGCAGTAAATAAAAAAATAAATTATGTAAGCTGTTCGTATTGGGACATACGTGTTGTGTTTAATGTTGATGTTTTTAACAGTTTGTAGTTGTCTGTGTGGTCTGCCTGTTTTGCTTTTGTTGGGTGTTGTTTGGTTTCATGTTATTGGTTGTTTGTTTGACCACTTCGTTGTTGCTTAGGTGGCGAGTGGGTGTCTTCTTCCTGTGATGCATACTGATATTTTGTTCCATTCGATTGGAGTTGTTGCTGGTATCCCCATTATCCACATTCTTACTGTATAGTAGAAGATCCATTCCCTTAGGTTGGTCATTTTGGGGGGTTACTTCTGGCTTGGGGGTGTTTGCATGTGAATATGTGTGTTTGTGCTCTGAGGTGCTTGGGTTTGTGTATTGCATGGGGCTTTTTTTTTGTTTTTTTAAACCTTGGCTGGGGGTTTGCCTGCATCAGTGAGAATGATCAGATAGAAGAGAGGTAGTGAAAAATGTCCTTCAGTAACAGTCACTTCTAAAAGACAAATGAGCAGTGGAAGTTCTTGCGCAGAGTGGAGGACGCTTTGGCTAATCGTTGCAGCCAAGAGGAGCTGCGTAGCGTGCACATACTTACCGCATCACCCCCAAGTGAGAGATCTTGGTTCTGGGCTGCCATTCTTCAATGATGGGTTGTGCAACTCCGAATAGGGTGCCTGCAGTATGGGTGGTGGGCCATCCAGAACTGGGCTCTTGCAGGGCGCAAACCCTGACCCCTGAATAGCAGCTTACCTTTTGTGGTTCATCTGCATCCAGTGTTCCCGCAACCTTGGGGAGCGCCGCTGTGCTGACTCCTCAGCTGGTTGTCGCCAAGCGTAGTGAGGGTGAGATTACGCTGTCCTTCTGGGCTGGAGTGCACTGTGGTGTGCCGATGTTTTATTGCACTGCTGATCCATGTCTGTCTGCACTGCTCTGCTGATGCCAGACTGCTCTGTCGAGCCACGTGGTCTGTTTGGTCCACGTGGATTAGGTCGACTTTCCCACAAATTTTGCTCCTAGGTTCTTCTGGATATGTTGTATCATTGCTCTCTGTCTGATTTGATAATTTCCTTTGCTGTTTGAAAGAAGGTTGCAAACCCTCTGTTCTTTTTTTCAAGTTGCCAGTTTGGAATTACTGCAGGCAGTTGAGAGGGGAGGGGGGGAGATGAGCTGAATAAGACAGATATTTTGAGACAGGAGAGTGATTGACCTTAAACACTTCTTGGAATGCAACTATGAGAAAAACTTCCACAATGCTTGTTTTAAATCTTTTCTGTTTGAGGCAGAAACATTGTTTTTCTTGAGGCTGTTGTATCTTCTCCCCAGATTTCTAGGGTGTATGAAGATCTTTGATTTATTTGGTCAGAGCAGATATTTGTATGAAATTACGTAAGTATTGCCATACAGGGACAGACCAAAGGTCCATCAAGCCCAACATCCTGTTTCCAACTGTGGCCAAGCCAGGTCACAAGTACCTGGCAAGGTCCAAAGAAAGTAGGATAGATTTCTATCTATTCAGTGTAGCAAAAGTCAGTTTGTCTTTGGCTGCAATTAACAGGACAGTGTTAATTTCACAGACAGAGCTCCATAAGGGTCTGACTGAGTTTCTTTGAAGTAAGAAAAGTAGAGATTTTCTGACAGATATGCAGTCATTTGGTAGAACTACTTATTTTATTTATATTTTGTACTTTTATATCTTGAAACAAGTTAAATGGTTTTAAAGTCCATTATCTGATACAGTATCTAGTATGTTCACTAGAGACATCGATCTTAAGACTGTATTAACATAGTAACATAGTAGATGACGGCAGAAAAAGACCTGCACGGTCCATCCAGTCTGCCCAACAAGATAAACTCATATGTGCTAGTTTTTTGTGTATACCTTACCTTGATTTGTACCAGTCTTTTTCAGGGCACAGACCGTATAAGTCTGCCCAGTACTATCCCCGCCTCCCAACCACCAGCCCCGCCTCCCACCACCGGCTCTGGCACAGACCGTATAAGTCTGCCCAGCACTAGCCCCGTCTCTGCATAATTATTGCCACACTGGGACAGACCAGTGATCCATCAAGCCCAGCATCCTGTTGCCAACAGTGGCCAATCCAAATCACAAATCCCTGACAAGATCCTGAAAATGTTCAATACATTTTATGCTGCTTATCCCAGAAATAAACAGTGGATTTTCCCCAAGTCAATTTAATCATGGTCTATGGGCTTTTCCTTTAGGAAGCCGTCTAGACATTTTTTAAACCCCGCTAAGCTAACCGCCTTTACCACACTCTCTGGTAACGAATTCCAGAGTTTAATTACGTGTTGTGAAGAAACATTTTCTCTGATTCGTATTAAATTTACTACTTTGTAGCTTCATCGAATGCCCCTAGTCCTAGTATTTTTGGAAAGAGTAAACAAATGATTCACGTCTACCCGTTCCATTCCGCTCATTTTTTTATAGACCTCTATCATATTTCCCCTCAGCCATCTTTCTCCAAGCTGAAGAGCCCTAGACGCTTCAGCCTTTCCTCATAGGGAAGTCGTCCCATCCCCTTTATCATTTTCGTTGCCCTTCTCTCTACCTTTTCTAATTCCACTATATCTTTTTTGAGATGCGGTGACCAGAATTGAACACATTCCTTGTCATCAAGCAGATGCAGCCATTACAGATGGGTTGTGTCCATCAACCAGCAGAGGGAGATAGAGAGCACACTTTTTTCAGTGCCTCATACCAGCTTGCTCCACTGCCTCTCTTCAGTATTCTCTATCTCCCCTAGCAGAGTGGCTGCAGCTTCTTCGAGCTTCATCTAAAATCTGCCTGGAGGTTGCTCCTGTGCTTTTGCCAGTTGTTAGCAGGGGTGTTGGAGGCTATAGCAGCTTCACTTTAAAGGCACATAGGTTCACCCTTTCCCTGCCTTACCCATACCTCCGTGGATGTGGACACATTGCTTAGCTTTCCCTGTCCTTCCCCCACCAACAGTGGATGCAGGCACATAGGTTCGCCCTTTCCCTGCCTTTCCCACTTACCTGAGCCTCCGGAGTTCTATTTACCTCTGCTTTCCTCACAGCGTAAAAAAAAAAAAAAAGTCGTTTTGGCGCTTAGACGCTGAAACAGAGGTTTTTCCTTGCCTTTTTCTGTGGGACCGGAGCTGTGATACTCGGTCCAGTGAGGTAAGAGTGTTTTCTGACTCCTCCGGGGTGGGCCCGCGATCGGGGCGATTTGGCGCGAACCGCCATTTTGAATTTTACCGCCGTTTTCGGCGATGGCTGCGGAGACAGTAAAGCGCTGTTCCAAGTGTGACAAGCGCAGATCAGCAGCGGGGCTCTGTAAATCGTGCTGTACAGATGTTAGAGCCGGCCCGAGCATGGCAAGAGATGATTCTTCGCGCTCTGAGCTGGCAGCGGACGCCATTTTGAATTTACCACATGGTGCGACCTCCGCTGAGATGGAGAGTCCTGAGCCCGGGGGGAGGCCTCGGAGTGAGGCTGATATGAGAGCTACTAGCCCCGGCAGAGATCTGGGTGCCCAGGGTGAGTTTCTCTCCCCTGATTTTGTCTTATTAATGCATAAAGCATACATGCTTAAAAGAGCTCTCCCACAAAGCCCTGCAGGGGCCTCTTCTAATGCCCCCCCCCCCCCCCCCCGGTGGATTCTAGCCTGGGTATGCCCTCTGAGGCGTTATTCCCTGATAATTGGCAGAATATGAAACGCAGAAGGATTCCCCTTCAGAGAGTGCTGCACCTTCCCCCCCCCCCCCCCCCCCCGTGGTCGTGCTGCGAGGATTCGGAGGACTCTGGCAGGCCTTCATGGTCTGAGGAGCCAGAGTCTGGTGCAGAAGTGACTCAGGATCTGGACGATCCCTCCGCTGTGAGGATTTTCCACCGTGATGAGCTGCCAGCCCTTATTTCTGATGCCCTGCAGGCTCTCTCTATTGAGGACCCTGCCAGTGGCACAGCCTCCTCTGTGAATCCTAGGATGGCTAGTACCAAAAAGCCTGCTCGAGCCTTTCCTTTGCATGACTCCATCCAAGAGCTTATTTCGGCTCAATGGGCTGACCCCGAGGGACCTTTGAAAGTTTCCAGGGCTATGGGGCAATTATACCCTCTGAGTGAGGAGCATATGGCTCGCTTTGCTATGCCTAAAGTGGATGCCCTAGTCACAGCTGTGACAAAGAGAACTACCCTCCCTGTTGAAGGAGGTGTTGCCCTGAAGGATATTCAAGACCGTAGACTGGAATCAGCACTTAAACGGTCATTTGAAATTGCAGGTCTCATTATTCAGGCGTCTGCATGCAGTTGTTATGCTGCTAGAGCCTGCCTGACTTGGTTGCAACAGGCAGTGGAACAGCCCGGTGATGGAGCGGAGCCCTTTTCAGATGTGGCTCCGCGGATAGAGTCGGCCTTGTCCTTTCTTGCTGATGCCCTTTATGATATTGTCAGAGCTTCGGCTAAACACATGGCAGTAGCAGTGGCGGCTCGCCGTCTTCTTTGGCTAAGGCATTGGGCGGCGGACATGGCCTCTAAGCAAAGGTTGGTGAAGTTGCCCTTTCAAGGCCTTCTCCTGTTTGGTGAGGAGTTTGGAGAAAATTGTGAAGGGCCTGGTTGAGGCTAAACCCCAGCGCTTGCCCGAAGATAGGCCTCGGCCTTCCTCTAAGGGTGCGGCGGTCCACTCCTCTTACAGACCTCGCTTCCGTGAAGCTCAAAGGTACCACCCAGGGCGTTCTGCTGGGTTCACTTCTCGTGTCCGTTTTCAGCAGAGGAACTCCTTTCGCTCGGACAAACGTTCCACAGCCACTGGCTCAAGGCCTGGAGTTCAGGGGCTCTCAATGATGGTGCGCCGGCCCTCTCCTCGAGTCCTGTCATCGGAGGACGTCTTTGCCGAGGAGTGGGCCAACATTTCCTCAGATCAGTGGGTCTTGGACCTGATCAGAGACAGTTACAGAATAGTTCGACGCCCCTGTAAGAGACGTGTTTGTGGAGTCCCGATGCGGTTCTGCCGCCAAACGGGCGGCGGTAGAGGAGACTTTGCAAGGTCTGATTCAGATAGGGACCGTGTCCCCGGTACCTCCCGCCGAACACGGCTGCGGCCGCTACTCCATCTACTTTGTGGTGCCGTAAAAAGGAGGGTCTTTTCGCCCTATTCTGGACTTAACAGAATTAAACAAGTCCCTGAGAGTGTGGCATTTTCACATGGAAACCCTGCACTCCGTCATTGCGGCGGTACAGCCAGGAGAGTTTCTCACGTCTCTGGACCTGGAAGAAGCTTACTTGCACATACCAATTTGGCCCCCGCACCAGAAGTTTCTGAGGTTTGCGGTGATGGGAAAGCATTTCCAGTTCCGGGCCTTGCCTTTTGGCCTCACCACAGCTCCCCGCACCTTTTCGAAGGTTATGGTGGTGGTAGCTGCCTTTCTAAGGCGAGAGGGTATTCGGGTTCACCCGTACCTGGACGACTGGCTCATTCGAGCAAACTCTGCTGCAGAGAGTCAGCATGTAACAGCCAGAGTGGTCTCAGTGCTTCAATCTCTTGGCTGGGTCGTCAATTTGGCCAAAAGTCACCTGACCCCCTCGCAGTCTCTAGAATATTTGGGGGCCAGCCTCGGGGTATGTGTACCTACCCGAGCAAAGGCGGTGCAAGCTTCAGAATCAGGTCCGTCTGCTCCTGAGGATGCCCTGCCCACGAGCTTGGGACATTGTCCAGCTGCTTGGATCGATGACGGCCACCATGGAACTGGTGCCCTGGGCGAGAGCGCACCTGAGACCTCTACAGTATGCTCTACTCCAAAGATGGTCTCCAGTATCTCAGGATTATCAATGCAGACTCTCTTGGCTCCCTGCGGCCCGACTCAGTATGGAGTGGTGGCTCTCAGACAGCATGCTGCGGCGAGGAATGCTGCTGGCGCTCCCCGATTGGTGCCTAGTGGTGACAGATGCCAGCCTGAAAGGCTGGGGCGCACATTGCAAGGGGAAGCATGCCCAGGGTCTATGGACACCCGAGGAGTCGGAGTGGTCCATCAACTGCCTAGAGTTGAAAGCGGTGTTTCAGGCGTTTCTGGAAGGATTGGCTGTCAGAGTGATGTCAGACAACACGACAGCAGTGGCCTACATAAATCGACAAGGCGGCACTCAGTGCAGAGCTCTAGCCGCGCAGGCCGAACAAATTTGCCACTGGGCCGAGCTGCATCTACAGTTTCTGTCGGCAGCTCACATTGCAGGTCAGAGCAACGTGCAAGCCGATTATCTAAGCAGGCATCAGATCGATCCAGCGGAGTGGGAACTTGCAGACGAACTATTCCTGCAGATATGTGCCAAGTGGGGCAAGCCCGTGATGGATCTAATGGCGACAAGCACCAATGCTAAAGTCCCGTGCTTTTTCAGCAGACGGAGAGATCCTCGCTCGGCGGGGTTGGATGCCTTGGCTCAACCCTGGCCTCCGGGCCTACTGTATGTGCTCCCTCCGTGGCCCTTGATAGGGCGAGTGCTCCTGCGGATTCGGCTGCATCCAGGAGAAGTGGTTCTCGTCGCCCCGGATTGGCCCAGGAGGCCTTGGTATGCGGACCTCCGACAGATGTTCATAGAGGATCCCCTTCAGTTACCTCTGGTTCCCAACTTGTTGTCACAGGGTCCGGTGACCTGGAGGACGCCTGCTGATTTGGTCTTATGGCCTGGCGATTGAGAGGGCGCAATTGAGAGACAAAGGCTATTCCAATAAAGTAATTTCCACTCTCCTGCAAGCCCGCAAGCATTCCACTTCCGTGGCTTATGCCAGGATTTGGCGCCAGTTTGAAGTCTGATGTGCTTCCAAAGAGATCAAACCAATGCGGGCTCCTGTCTCGCCGATTCTGGACTTTTTGCAGATGGTGTACAAAAAGGCTTGGTCTATAATTCCCTGCGGGTGCAAGTGGCAGCGTTGGCCTCCCTGCGTGGCAAGGTTGAAGGCGTGTCTTTAGCTGCTCATCCAGATGTGGCACGGTTTGTTAGAGGGGTGCTTCGGCTCCGTCCTCCCGTGCGTGCACCTTGTCCAGCTTGGAACCTGGGGCTAGTGCTGAAAGCCCTTCAGGGTGCTCCCTTTGAACCACTTCGGCGTGCTTCATGGACAGATTTGACATTAAAGGCCATCTTTTTAGTGGCCATTACTTCGGCGAGACGGGTGTCAGAGCTCCAGGTGCTGTTCTGTAGAGACCCTTTTCTGCAATTTTCAGAGTCCGGGGTTACGGTTCGGACCGTGCCTTCCTTCTTGCCTAAGGTGGTTTCAGCGTTTCACCTAAACCAACTTATTTTCTTGCCCTCCATTGTCAAGGAGGAGTTTCCAGAATCTTTTGGGCAATTGCACCTGTTGGACGTGCGCAGGACTCTGCTGCAGTATCTGTGAGTTACTAACTCTTTCAGGACCTCTGATCATCTGTTTGTTTTGCTATCAGGTCCTCGCAGAGGGTCTCCAGCATCTAAAGCCACTATTGCCCGCTGGCTCAAAGAATCTATCTTTTCAGCTTATTTGCTTGCCGGCCGGCCTCCGCCTGATGCCTTTAAGGCGCATTCCACTAGAGGAATTTCCTCTTCTTGGGCTGAAACTGGAGCACTCTCTCTTCAAGAGATTTGTAGTGCAGCAACATGGGCTTCTAAGCTCTTTTGCTCGACATTACAGGGTGGATGTGGCTGCCAGGAGGGACGCACATTTTGGAGCGCAAGTGCTGGCGTGTGGTGTGGCTTTTTCCCACCCTATCTAGGGATTGCTTTGATACATCCCATCTGTAATGGCTGCATCTGCTTGATGACAAGGAAGGGAAAATTAGGTTCTTACCGTGATAATTTTCTTTCCTTTAGTCATAGCAGATGCAGCCATGATCCCTCCCTGTCTGATTGCTATCTGCTGTAAATCTATTTCAGGTTCTGTTCGTGTTTCCTGGAGATTCCTGGAGATTCCGTCCTTGGGAGAAAGTTGGAAAACAGTCTTAAGGATTCTTGTTCATTTAAAGGAGGATGACTTAATTCCCTCCAGTTTCATGTTTTGGAGGATGAGTTTATTCCCTCCAGTTATGTCTCAGTGGAGGATGAGTTATGCCCTCCGGGTGGATGTTTCATTCCCTCCATTCTGAGTTAATGCCCTTTGTTGTAGGGCCATCGTTCGCTGTGAGGAAAGCTCATGTTATTCCCATTGCGGTTTGCCATACTGTTTTGGAAGCTTCAAATACTGAGGAGAGGCGGTGGAGCAAGCTGGTATGAGGCACTGAAAAAAGTGTGCTCTCTATCTCCCTCTGCTGGTTGATGAACACAACCCATCTGTAATGGCTGCATCTGCTATGACTAAAGGAAAGAAAATTATCACGGTAAGAACCTAATTTTCCCATTCCACTAGCAACATTCCATGTAGAAGTCGGCCCTTGCAGATCACCAATGTGGCCGCGCAGGCTTCTGCTTCTGTGAGTCTGACATCCTGCACGTACGTGCAGGATGTCAGACTCACAGAAACAGAAGCCTGCGCAGCCTTCTACATGGAATGTTGCTAGTGGAATAGCAACATTCCATGTAGAGTCTCCAATAGTAGCAACATTCCATGTAGAATCTCCAATAGTATCTATTTTATTTTTGTTACATTTGTACCCCTCGCTTTCCCACTCATGGCAGGCTCAATGCGGCTTACATGAGGCAATGAAGGGTTAAGTGACTTGCCCAGAGTCACAAGGAGCTGCCTGTGCCTGAAGTGGGAATTGAACTCAGTTCCTCAGGACCAAAGTCCACCACCCTAACCACTAGGCCACTCCTCCACTGTTGCTACTATTTGAGATTCTACATGGAATGTTGCTATTCCACTAGCAACATTCCATGTAGAAGTCGGCCCTTGCAGATCACCAATGTGGCCGCGCAGGCTTCTGCTTCTGTGAGTCTGACGTCCTGCACATACGTGCAGGACGTCAGACTCACAGAAACAGAAGCCTTTGCAGCCTTCTACATGGAATGTTGCTAGTGGAATAGCAACATTCCGTGTAGAATCTCCAATAGTAGCAACATTCCATGTAGAATCTGCAATAGTAGCAACATTCCATGTAGAATCTCCAATAGTAGCAACATTCCATGTAGAATCTCCAATAGTATCTATTTTATTTTTGTTACATTTGTACCCTGCGCTTTCCCACTCATGGCAGGCTCAATGCGGCTTACATGGGGCAATGGAGGGTTAAGTGACTTGCCCAGAGTCACAAGGAGCTGCCTGTGCCTGAAGTGGGAATCAAACTCAGTTGCCGAGGACCAAAGTCCTCCACCCTAACCACTAGGCTACTCCTCCGTCACACCTTTGCCTGCAGTTTGTGGAGCTTTGCAACTGCATCTGCCACATCACATGCACACACCGTTCTCTGGTGAGAAGTATATCATTTCTGGATCTCAAGCACATTTGTAGAGGATAAAGACCTCTATGCAGTTATATATTTCTTTTATTGGTGATGGTCAAGGATGGGTCTACTTGAGAAATAGTTTTGTTTGATTTGATGATTATGATGTTGATAAAAAATTAATACCAAACTGTCTTGTAGATTATTCTATATAGAGTTTGCTACCCTGCAACTTTAATGCATTTTTCTCTTTGCAGTATATTTTTGGGGAGTTCAGTCCTGATGAATTCAATCAGTTTTTTGTGGCTCCTAAATGCACAGTTGAGGTAAGATTTTTTTTTTTACTTTCATTAGTAGAAGCTAAACATGGGAATTTGATAGGAAACTGAAAATGTGAATTGAGAGAAGAAAGAGAATAAAACCTGGTTGCCAACATGTTGAACATATGGCTGTTGAGGTAACATTTCAAATATTTTCTGTATTTTGTGAATTGCAGTTGAGGTGAATATAGCACTGCAAATAAAACTGGATTAAGTGCCTTTCAGCTTTTTCCATTATGCTCTATCCCACTATTCCAGGACAAGTGGATAGTTATGTCCATTGACCAGCAGGTGGAGATAGAAAATCCAGAACTGAGCACTACTACCTAGCCATGTGCTAGCAGCCCAGTTCCTCAGTATCTTCTGTCTCCAGCAGGTGGATGGACATACTTCGTTTCTCTCTGTGTTCCAGTTGGTTTCTCCTGGTCCAGTTGGTGACTGGTTCCCAGTTGAGTCACACCTGAGTGGTGCTGGGTCCCTGTCTTGCTCCCACCTGGAGGCTTTCTTCTCTTTATTTTCCTCCTGAGCCTCTCTTGTGGCAGAGTCTGTGCAGCAACCAAAAAAAAAAAAAAGAGAGAGCCACGTTTCTTCTGGCCGTATCGGAACGGCCAAGGGTATGTCATTGGCGGTCTCCGCAAGGCGACAGTTGTGGCTCCGGGCGTGGTCTGCGTATGCGGCGTCCAAAGCCCGGTTGGTCAAGCTGTCCTTTCAAGGGAAGTTACTATTTGGCCAGGACTTGAGTAATCTGGTGAAAGAGCTCGGAGAGTCTAGACTAGAGAGCTGCACGGCTTCCGTCCCCGCGGGAATCCCGCGGAACCCGCGGGATTCCCGCGGGGACGGAGGCAGTTCCTGCGGGGTTCCCGCGGGGATGGAAGCAGTTCTGCGGGGTTCCCGTGGGGACGGAGGCAGTTCCTGCGGGGTTCCCGTGGGGATGGAACCAGTTCTGTGGGCTTCCCGTGGAAGTGTAAGCTGCACCTGCACCAGCCTCTCATCTACCGAATGCCAATTTATTTGAGTGCTGTCTCCTCCTCCTCCTACTCCTCCTCTTCTTCCTTGCTTTAATAGCATAAATGTGGAAAGTCTTCCATTAAGGAGGTGGTAGAGTCACAAATGATGACGGAATTCAAAAAGGCATGCTAACCTTAAATGGCTGCATGTGTGTGGATATGTCAAGTGACACTTAGATGGCGACTCTGGCTGTGATGAACTAGAGCTGATACCTGGCAGACTTGTATGGTCTGTGTCTCATACATGGCAATCTGGTGTAGGATGGGCTGGAAAGGGCTTAGGCAGCAACTTCAGTGGCTGGAACATGAGGACAGTGCTGGACAGACTTTTATGGTCTGTGTCCCACAAATGAGAACATGAATAGGCTGGAGTGGGCTTCGATGGCAACTCCAGCAGTTGGAACATAAGGTTGGGGCCAGACTTCTGTGGTCTTTGTTCCAGAAACACGAAAGAAAGACCATAATCAAGTATATAATATCACACTCGTTGATTTAATGATGAATTGATCATGAGTGTGACTATTGGGCAGAGTGGATGGACCGTTCAGGTCTATTTGCTGTCACTTACTATGTTACTATTAATCCTCTTTGCTCCCAGGCTGGTGCACAGACCTCAGCTCTGACACAGGCACGAGAATCAGATGTCACCTGACCTACTGGCGCGTGCATGTGGCGACCTCTCAGCACACACTGCCAGTGAATCAGAGACAAATCTTACATGTGCGCACCAGAGTGTTCCAAGTTCCAACTTCCGTTCCTTCCTTGCCTACAGTGCTGTGGCTCAAATCCAGAGAGAGACTGAGGGAGCTGACTGGAACTTTCTTTTATGTACTATTAAATTCTTATGGGGATGGGTGGGGATGGGCTAAATTCTTACGGGGATGGGTGGGGATGGGTTAAATTCTTGCGGGGACGGGTGGGGACGGGTTGGGATGGTTTAAAGTTTTGCGGGGATGGGTGGGGATGGGTAAGATTCCAGTGGGGATGGGTGGGGACGGGTAAGATTCGAGCAGGGACGGGCGGGGATGGGTAAGATTTCTGTCCCCGTGCAACTCTCTAGTCTAGACCCCAGCGGCTGCCTGAGGATCGGCCTAGGTCGTCTGGTCGGCAGGCCGGGTTCTCTCGTCCTCTGTTTCAGGACAGTAAGAAATACAGACCAGGTCGCCCAGCCTTTGGGCAACGGCCTAAGTTTCAGCCCCGTCAGTCGTCCTTTCGGGGGGACAGTAAGGGGACCGGCAAGTCAGGTCGAACAGGTCCTCCTGCCTGACAGTTGCAATGATGGTGCATTGGTCCACTCGTTCAGTCCGATAGGGGGACGTCTTCAGGCGTTCCAGGACGCGTTGTCTTTCATCACCTCAGATCAGTGGGTGCTGGACATCCTGCGCGACGGTTACTGGTTAGAATTCTGCCGCCCGGTAGCTCCTCTCTTATAGTCTCCGAGTCGAGGTTCTGTCCGAGAGGCACAAGTTCAGTCCACTGTTCAGGTGTTACTGTCTCTTCAGGCCATTGTGCCCTTGCCACTCGACGAGCGCAGACAGGGGCGGTACTCCATCTATTTTGTGGTCCTCAAAAAGGGAGGCACGGTCTGGCCCATTCTGGACCTCAAGAGTGTCAGCAAGTGCCTGTGGGTTACGTACTTTCGGATGGAAACCCTCAGTTCCGTCATTGCCTCCGTGCGGGAGGGCGAGTTTCTCACCTCTCTTGATCTCAAAGAAGCGTACCTTCATATTCCAATTTGGGGCCTTCATCAGCAGTTCCTTCGTTTCGCTGTACTGGGTCTGCACTTCCAGTTTCGGGTGCTCCTATTTGGTCTTGCTACAGCCCCACGGACCTTCTCCAAAGTGATGGTAGTGGTGGTACCTTTACCTAGACAACTGGCTAGTTCACGCATCGTCCTACCAGGACAGCTTGGAAGCGACTTCCACGGCTGTCAGGCTGCTTCAGTCCTTGGGATGGGTGATCAGTTTCAAAAAGAGCTGCCTGATCCCCTCTCAGTGCCTGGAATACTTAGGTGTTCTATTAGATACCCAGCGGGCTCAGGTCTTTCTGACCGACACGTGGCGGGTGAAGCTGGTGAGGCAGGTATGTTCCCTTCTGTTGGCCGCCAGGCTACGGGTTTGGGACTACATCCAGCTTCTAGAGTCCATGACTACGACCATGGAGGTAATTCCTTCGGTGCGAGCTCACACGCGTCCACTTCAGAGGTCTCTGCTCTCGCGCTGGTCTCCGGTGTCGGAGGCTTACCAAGTCAGACTACCTTGGACGTTGGAGGCCAGACGGAGCATGAGATGGGTGGCTCTGCCCTCAGTCTCTGGCTCAGGGAATGTCCTTTCCCATTCTGCAGTGGGAGGTAGTGACAATGGATGCCAGCCTGTCGGGCTGGGGGGCCCATTTCAGGGGCCATTTAGCTCAGGGTATGTGGTCACCGCAGGAGTCTCGCTGGACCATCAATTTTCTGGAGCTTCGGGCGGTGCAGCTAACTGTGAAGTCGTTTCTCCCATTCCTGAAGGGGACGGCGGTCCGAGTCTCCTCTGACAATGCGACGACTGTAGCTTATATCAACAGGCGGGGGGGGGGGGGGGGGGGGGGGGGGGGGGGGGAAGGAGACCCGCAGCAGCAGCAGCCATCTGGCCAGGGAGTCTGGCCTCATGATGGTCTGGGCGGAGCGGCACCTGTCTTACCTCTCAGCCGCCCACATTGCAGGGGTCCTCAATGTAGAAGCCAACTTTCTCAGTTGTCATGTTTTGGATCCCGGCGCATGGGAGTTGTCTGCTGCGGTGTTCCAACTAGTGGTGCAGCGTTGGGGCCTTCCTTGCATGGACCTGATGGCCACGAAGGACAATGGCAAGGTTCCACAGTTCTTCAGTTGTTCCAGGGAGCAGAATTCATTAGGTCTGGATGCCCTTCTTCAACTATGGCTGATAGAGGGAGTCCTGTATATCTTTCCTCCTTGGCCAATGTTGGGCCGTCTGCCGAGAAGAGTAGCGACTCATCACGGCAGAGTGACTTTACATTGTTTTACTACTGTTTTATTACAATTCTATTAACTTTGTATTTCAAATTACTATGTAAGCCGCATTGAGCCTGCATTGTGTGGGAAAGCGCTGGGTACAAATGTAATAATAATAATAATTTTGGTGGCTCTGGACTGGCCCAGGCGTCCTTGGTATGCCGACCTCATCAGTTTTCTGGATGGCCAGCAGCTGTGGCTTCCACAGGAGAGGGGTCTTCTCCGGCAGGGACCGGTAGCCATGGAAGATCCCTCCCACTTTGGCCTTATGGCCTGGCCCTTGAGAGGTCTCATTTGAGGAAGAAGGGCTATTCGGATTTGGTTATTACTATCCTGGTTCAGGCTCGCAAGCGATCTACTTCTTCGGCCTATGCCTGCATCTGGCGTATATTTGAAGATTGGTGCGCGGAAAGGGGTTTGGATCCCTTTAGTGCTTCGGTGGGCAGCATCCTTGATTTTCTGCAGCAGGGGGTGCACAAGGGCTTAGCGCTGGGGTCCTTGAAGGTCCAGGTGGCGGCCTTGGCCTGCTTCCAAGGGTGCTTGCGCAATTCTTTGCTGGCGGCTCTCCCAGATGTGGTCTGTTTTCTGAAAGGAGTGGGTCGTCTTCGACTGCCCTTCTGGGCTCCCTGCCCTGACTGGGATCTCAGTCTGGTGCTTGGAGCGCTTCAGCGTCCTCCCTTTGAGCCTGTTCGTCAGGCTTCCCTGAAGGATCTTACTCTGAAGGCGGTATTTTTGGTGGATATCGCTTCGACCCGTCGCGTTTCTGAGCTCCAGGCGCTCTCTTGCAGGGACTCCTTTCTCCGTTTTTCAGAGGGGGGTGTCTCTACTAACAGTGCCGTCTTTTCTGCCCAAGGTGGTCTTGGAATTTCCTTTTAATCAGTCGATAGAGCTGCCTTCCTTTCATCGGCAGGACGTGGGGAGCCGGTATGCGTCCTTGCGGCTTCTGGATGTTAGAGTTCTTATCCGGTATCTGGATGTGACTAATGAGTTTCGTCGCTCGGATAGATTGTTTTGTTTGGTAAACGGAAGTTGGGCCTAATGGCCTCCAAAGCGTCCATTGCCCGCTGGTTGAAGGAGGCGGTGTCGTCTGCCTACCTCCTGACAGGGAAGGCTTCACCTTTGCGATTGATGGCCCACTCGACTAGGCGTGTGGCGACGTCGTGGGCAGAGATGTCTTTGTCTTCTCCGGTAGAGATTTGCAGGGCGGCGACATGGTCGTCGTTGCATTCTTTCAGCAAGCATTATAGGGTGGATGTTGCTGCGCGGTCAGATGCGTCCTTTGGGGTGGTGGTCTTAAGAGCAGCAGGGCTGATAATTACACCCTCGCAGGGATTGCTTTTGAACATCCCACTTGTCCTGGAATAGTGGAATAGAACGTAATGGAAGGAGAAATTACCTGATAATTTTCTTTCCATTAGTTCTTCCTACTATTCCAGGAGTCCTCCCGGTGTTTTCGGCCTATTTTGCTTCTGACTGCCCTGCTCACTGTTCTGGATCCTGTCGTTGGTTTTTGGGGTTTCTTTTTTGCCTTGTTTGTTGGTTGGTTGCTGTTCATGCATTTAGGTTGGTTTTCTGCTGGCTTATGTACAATACTGAGGAACTGGGCAGCTAGCACGTGGCTAAGTAGTAGTGCTCAGTTCTGGATTTTCTATCTCCACCTGCTGGTCGATGGACATAACTACCCACTTGTCCTGGAGTAGTGTGAAGAACTAATGGAAAGAAAATGATCAGGTAAGACCTAATTTCTCCTTATCTGTTCTTTTGTTTTATTTACAGAACTTATTTAAAATCTGGCAATCAAGACCTTTAGAAACACTTTAATAAATAATAGACACAAAAACTTAAAATGGCTAAACCCTCAAATTACTACAATGATCATGCCACAGAACCAGAAGCCACATATTAGATATTCATTTCTAGTCACAACTCAAAAGGTAGGGAATTCCAAGCCTGTAGAACAGTCACCAAAACTCTTTTACCATGTAAAGACTTGTGGAACAGTTTTAAAAGAGGGTACTTCTAAAGAGCCTGTTGTGATGATAGCCTTATATTGGCAACCATATTCTTCTAAGAAAGACAAGAGATTGAATAAAGGCATTGGGTGATGAGTAACCTGGTGAAGAATGAAAAGAATTGATGAAGTAATCTTGCAGCAGCATTTTGAACAAGCTGCAGGATCCACAGTGAGGCAACCAATAGTCTGAAGTAAATAGCATTAGAGTAGTCAAATGCTGGGGGTTATTGTAGATTATAAAACTGTCCTCAAGTCTAAAGGATGTAAATATAGCTTTAAGCACCATATGCACAATGTGAAGGAGGATGTGCTAACAGTTACAGTAGTGGCATTTAATTTTTGAAAGGGTAACTATGATAAAATGAGGGAAAAGCTGAAAGCAGCAAAGGTTAGGACTTTAAATTAGTCATGGACATTGTTTAAAAATACCATTTTGGAAGCCTAGACCAGATGTATTCCACATATTAATAAAGGTGGAAAGAAGAGCAAACGACAGTCAGCATGGTTAAAGGGAGAAATGAAAGAGACTGTTAGAGCCAAAAGAACGTCTTTAAGAATTTGGAAAAAAAAAATTCAAACGAAGAAAACAGAAAGCAGCTTAAACACTGGCAAGTTAGATATAGAACATTGATAAATAAATAAAGAAGGCCAAAAAGGAATACGAAGAGAAACTTGCTTCGGAGGCAAAAACTCATAGTAATAACTTTTCCAGGTGTATCAGAAGCAGAAAGCCTGTGAGGGAATCTGTGGGACCCTTTGATCATCAAGGAGTAAAAGGGACACTTGGAGGACAGGGCCATAGCAGAGAGGCTAAGTGAATTCTTTGCCTTGGGCTTTACTGAAGAAGATGTAAGAGATCTACCGTTACCAGAGATGGTTTTCAAAGCTGACGATGTGGAGGAACTGAAAGAAATCTCATTGAATCTGGAAGCTGTACTGAGCCAAATTGACAAAGAGTAGTAAATCACCGGGACTAGATAGTATACACCCCAGGGTACTGAAAGAACTGAAATATGAAATTACAATGCTGTTAGTAATCTGTCACTTGTCGTTAAAATTGTCTGTAGTAGTACCTGAAAATTGGAGGGTGGCCAATGTAATGCCTATTTTTAAAAAGGAATTCAGGGGTGATCCGGGAAATTACAGACCGGTAAGCCTGACATCAGTGCAGGGCAAAATAGTAGAAATTATTATAAAGAATGACATCACTGAATATATAGGCAAACATGGTTTAATAGGACACAGTCAACGTGGATTCAGCCAAGGGAAGTCTTGCCTCACCAATTTGCTTCATTTCTTTGAAGGTGTGAATAAATATGTGGATAAAGGTGAACCGTTGATGTAGTGCATATAGATTTTGAAAAAGTGTTACATAAAACCCCTCATGAGAGACTCCTGAGAAAATTAAAGAGTCATGGGATAGGAGGCAATGTTCTGTTGTGGATTTGAAATTGGTTGGAGGGTAGGGTTAACTGGCAATTCTCTTGATGGAGGAGGCCGAATAGTGGAATGCCCCAGGAATCTGTACTGGGGCTGATGCTATTTAACCTTATTAATGCTCTGGAAATGGGATTGAGTAAGGTAATTAAATTTGCAGACAACACAAAACTATTCATTGTTACTACGCATGCAGATTGAGAAAAAATGCAGGAAGACCATAGGAAGTTGGAAGATTGGGCATCCAAATGGCAGATGAAATTTTATGTGGACAAATGCAAAGTGATTCACATTGGGAAGAATAATCCAAATCATAGTTACTTGATGCTAAGATCCACCTTAGGAATCAACACCCAAGAAAAAGGTCTAGGTGTTGTCGTAGATAATATGCTGAAATCTTCTGCCTAGTTTGTGGCAGTTGCCAAAAAAGCAAATGGGATGCTAGAAATTATTAGGAAAGGGATAGAAAATAAGACAATATTATAATGCCTTTGAATCACTCTATGGTGCGACCGCACCTTGAGTATTGTGTGCAATTCTGGTCGCCTTATCTTAAAGATATAGCGGAATAGAAAAAGTTCAAAAAAGGTGACCAAAATGATAAAGGAACTCCTTTCATATGAGGAAAGGCTTAAGAGGTGCGGACTCTTCAGCTTGGAAAAGAGACGGCTGAGGGAGGAGGATATGATTGAGGTCTACAAAATACTTAGTAATTAGAACGGGTAAATGTAAATCGATTTTTTTTTTCACTCTTTCAAAAAGTACGAAGACTAGGGGACACTCAGAGTTACATGGCACCACTTTTAAAATGGACAGGAGGAAATATTTTTTCACTCAATGAATAGTTAAGCTCTGCAACTCATTGCCAGAGGATGTGGTATCAGCAGTTAGTGTATCTGGGTTTAAAAAAGGTTTGGATAAGTTCCTGGAGGGAAAATCTGTAATCTGCTATTGAGATAGACATGGGGAAAGCCACTGCTTGTCCCTGGGATCAGTGGCATGAATCTTGCTACTGTTTGGGATTCTGTCAGGCCACTGCTGGAAGCAGCATACTGGGCTAGATGGATCATTGGTCTGATCCAGTGTGGCTGTTCTTATGTTCTAACTTTATTTTCCAAATACAGCCAACTCCCCTCATACAACTTATACCATTAACAGTTAAAAAAAAAAAAACTTAACCCCACACACTCACCCACCTCTCCCCTTAGTTCATTTTCTACATCACTCAGATTCCACTTTGTGCTACCATTTGAACAAACCTTTAATCTCCCTTTATAATCAATATTGTAAGAGACAATATAAAATGTTTCAGCTGTGTGGCCAACTAGTACCACCTACAGTTATGTACCACCAACCTCCCTCTTTTCCTACTTACGCTACTCTTGGGTGCTTTCTTTGCCTTATACACTGCATAACTTCCCGCTGAAGATTGCTCAACATTTCCCAAGGGTCTGTTATGGGCAACACCTAAAACAGATATGTTATCCTTGGTTCCACATTTGATAGTTGCAATATGTCCCCACAAGGACAACAACTTCCACTTTCCGCAAATCTGTCTTTATGTTCCTTCAGAAATTTGTATTATTTAATTACTATTGAAAATACCTTCATAAAATTTGTTTAAATGAAATAGTTCACACCAAAGATATGATCACACAACTCACAACTGCTGCCATGCCTAGCTCCATTTTGTGATAGATTCCTTTCTATAGGACTCACTTGGTTTTACTAGCATAAAGCAATTAGCATGCCTTTGCTAGGTGATACTTTGAATGTGGTGAGAAGTTGTAGGCTTCCATTTTATAGACTGTCCATATATTGGAGAAAGTATGAAAAGGGCCAACAAGTTAATAAATGGAATACAGAGGTTGATATAGGCAAATGTATTACCCTTAAAGGTTTGATAATTTGATATTCTGCTTATCATTTGAAAACATAAAGAAGATTCCCAATAATTTAAATTAAGGTCTAACACAAAACAGTAATTTGAGAGAAACTGAATTAATACAAAGAAATCACCTAAGTTAGAATATATATCAAACTGAAACAAAAACATATGCTACTTCAGGAAGAGTCTCCAATTCACAGAAAAGGACTCCCCCATGAAAAACAATTTACACAATTAACCTACCAACACAGACACACAAGGACAATACATAAGGGAGAGGGGCTGCTCATGACACGAACTGTGCTGGCCTACATTTACAGCTTTTCAGAACTTTCACAAAAAAAAATCCTGCTGGAATAACCGGGTCTTCAAGGCAAATCTCAGTTTTTTTTTTACCATCGGCTTTACGTCGAATGTCGGGTGGTAGCTTGTTCTATAAGCATGTAAGTGCAGCACATTTTGTAGTATCCAATTGGATATCAAATATGGAAGACACTGTCAATAATGAAAGATATGATGATCTTACTGGACAAGTAGAACAATGAAGAAGAAGCAAACAAGCTAAATATTGTGGCTAACCTGTATACAAAGCCCTCTGTGTCAGGAGAAGAATCTTAAATTGGATCCTAAAATAGATTGGAAGCCAGTGTTTATGAAGCAAAGCTGTGACATGATCATATTTGGCTATGTTATACTGTAACATAATAACTGTGTTTTGAATTGTCTGAAGTCATTTCATGGCCAATGCACTAATTCTGGCAAACAGAACTTTACAATAGTCTGTGATTAGCAACCAGAGCAAGTATCGGGATTCACTTCATTTAGTATGAATTTGATTGCACAAATATGCCTTAAATGAAAGAGAGAACAAATGAAGATGAAATATACGTATCAGACATAAGGTCGGAATCCAATATAATCTGAAGAACAGAATCTTTTTTTTTTTAATAGGAAAGCCTAATGTTTTTTTGGATTGTATGGACTGTATGTCGCACCTACTGACCCAAATGGCTTCAGATATATCAGGATTGAGTTTAAAGCCATAGTCCCTCAGCCACGTTAAATACATATTAAGAAGACTAACTTCTGGTATAAAAGTTTCCAAGGATATTAACAGATGAATGTCATCAGCATAGGAGAAGGTACAAACATCAAAACTCTGGCTAAGAGTGAAAAGAGGGGCAGAAATAAATTGAAAAGAATGATAATTGAACCACGGGTTCTCTCGGTGAAGAGAATTTTGAGCGCCAGCCAACTTGAATGAGTTGATCAGACAAACTTGAGAAAAGCTATTAAAAAAAAAAAAACAAAACAGTTACACTAAGCATATTTAGTCTGAGTGAGTAATAGAATCTGATAGTGCTGTTTTTGACGTAATTGACTAAGGTCTACTAACACTAATATTGGTACTCTGCCAGCATCCATGTTCAATCTAATTCTGTTTACCAAAGACAGGTTTCAGTGCTAGAGCTTGTCCTGTAATTTGATTGACAAAGATGAATTGGATTGGTCTTATCCAAAAATAATATAAACTGAAGGAGGACAACCTTCTCCACAACACTGAAATGAACGGTAAGTTTGATAATGAACGATAATTTGCTTAATTGAAGTGGTCCAAATTATGCTGCTTGATAAGTAGCTGTACTCTGGCCACTTTCAACAAACAGGGAACTTCCTAGATGAAAGGCCATTGCTTGCCAACCCAACCATAAAAGTGAACAAACCATTATCGAGATCTTTCACAAGTCTAAGACAATGTGGGATTGCGTGAAGAAGTAGAAACTTGCATTGAGGACAAGATCCTACGTGGAGAGATACTGGTGTACTAGTTGAGTGCCAGAGGTGAGTAGAGACTTTACAGTATGGGGAAAAAGCGATATCAAGGCATGCAGTTGCATCTATACATACTAAACTAGGAGACAAACTAGCTTTTGAATCTGTACTATGTGCTAGATTCGAAAAGTTAACTCTGTAGGGCATACAAGTGGCTACAATTTGTCAAATTGATTGGATCTTCATAAAAAAAAAAAATCGGCAAACAATCCAATGAAATTATAAATGAACAAGGGGAAATTGAGTCTCATAAATCTAGAAATGATGTTGAACAGCCTTTTAGAATTGTTTCCACATTGATGAATTAAGTTGAAATAGTATTGTAAGCCACATTGAGCCTGCAAAGAGGTGGGAACATGTGGGATACAAATGCAATAAATAAATAAATAAATCCACTTGGCACATTGAATTTCCTTCTTATCAAACATGAGTTATGTAAAGAGTGAGATTAGCAATGCTTTGTCCTTCCTGCCACTTCCTTATCCATATGACGAAGTTGCATTCTTGGGACCAGGAAACCATGGTGATACCATAGTTGAGAATATCTCAGCTGCATAGTGATCAGTTTTAAAGGGGCCACCAAATCAAAGGCAGAGTATAAAGTAATTTCTTTCAGAAGCAGGCAGTTTAAATCAGATGGAAAACTATCCCAGTATTCTTTCAGTTGTTGAATATTGACATTTTTCAAATTGCATATGGAAATCTTTGTCTCTCTAGGTCCTACAAATGAGTATGTCTTATTGAGAACTACCTAAAGCAAACTAAATAATGATCTGACCAATGCAGTGAAAAAAAAACCCTAAATTGCACAAGTGAGTGGCCACAAAAAGAGGACATGAAGTCTAAATTCAGAGTATAGTCAACTGAGTGAGTGGGTGCATTTATATGCTGCACAAATCCTAGATCATTCATAAATCTCAAAAAGTTTGACTCGGCCATGATATTAACATTGACTACAACTAAAAAAAATATTCTCTTAAAGAAGTGAGACTTAATGGACGTTCCTCGAGTGAAGCTACAGGTGCAGTTGGAGGGTGATGAATGGAGACAAAAAAGAGAAATTGTGATTATCGAAAGTTTATCTTGAGCATCATTATCTCAGGAAAGAACAACTGTTAAGGGGTAAGACCTTTGCTGACATGCTGGGAATAAAGACAGGGGATCCCTCTTCCCCTTCTTCCCATTCTATCAATGTAAAAAAGTTAAAGGAGGACAAGTCTGAGTAAGGAGGAAGGCCTCTTCATCTTACAACCAAGTTTGCAATTTGCAACTGTTATTCCTAATATAATTCATAATTAAATCATTTACCAGAAATGCTTATATTGCAAAAGAGCAACAGTGAAGAAGGCCTACCTGTAGTGTGGAGGGGTGCAAGATCCAGAACCATGAAGATGATGCTGACGTCACCTTGGGCAGAGATGAAGGTGGTATCTGGGCAGAGCTTTAGTGCTTCAGGGGAGAGCTACATGGAGGAGCAGTCCCAGTAACTGAAATACACACCAAACAAATAGAGTAAGCAAAACCAAGCAGTCTGACAAATTAAAATGGATCATCATCCACACAAAACAGATAATTGAGGGAAATAGAATTACATTCTACAGCCTGGTCATTTTTTTTTTTTTACTTCAGAAGCTCATGGCTGTAACACTAAAGAATTTAGAGCAAGTTTTGATAAGCAGGTAAAAATGATTGGTGAGTATGATTGGTTGGTTGGATTCTAGGTAAATGCTTTTACCAGGAAAACAAATCGCCGTACTTGCAGTCCAGAAGGATTGTTTTTCTGCTTTGCTTCAGAATTTGCTGCACTTTTTTTTTTTCTCCCCTCCAACTTCCTCCAGATAACCTTGTAGATGCAACTGTTAAGCAATTAGTGTGTCAGACTTCTGGTAACATAGCCAACAGTGTTGTAAGCAAATTTTCATAGCTGAGCTGTAGGATAGATGTCTTGCAGTTCACCCACATTCTTGGGGCCCTGTTTACAAATGCATACAAGTAACTCACTGAAAATTAGTAGAAGGTGGGGATTCTTCCTTTATCTAATGCAAATATTTTATATAGAAAATGTGTTCAGCATTTTTGATAAGAGCATTATACAAATGTGTTGAGTAAAGCTAGAAATGGAAACCATGCCTAGATAACCTTCCAACTTCCCAGATATGAGCTACATACTGATATGAATCACAAAATATTATTAACCAGTGGAAAACCTGACATCATCCAGAGATGGAAAATTTCCAGGCACGTAAAAATTGGCACTTGCCCCTGGCATAGGATGAGCTACTGCAATGAAACGGGGTATAAAACGAAATACAAGTAAAAAAAAAAAATCCTTTACATTACAAAGAAACATAGCTTTTTAATCTGGTTTCTAAACATTTTGACCAGTGTCCGTTTTCTAAATATTTTTCTACCTCTGTATCTCATCAGATGCTTCATTATCTTATTTTCCTTGACTACAGAAACTCAGACAGCAGCGTTGAAGTTCCTAAATCTAAAAGTTTTGTACAGATGCATTAAGTCAGATTACTAGATTACTTTGTGTAAAATAAGACTACAATATTTATTTTGTTTTTTTTTCTTTTGCATACAGCTTCCCCCATACAATGAAACAGTTTCATTTGGTACCCAGTCCATGGATGATCTCCATGATGGTAAGAATGATTGCATCGTGTTGATCTTTAAGATTATATTCTATTTATCTACCAGAGACTATTGGATATTTATTGTTTCCATCTTTAAGAAGCAGCAGCAGTGGTAGCTCGATTCCTCAGATTATGACATTTACATATGTATAGTAGATGACCTTGGCTCCTTCTTGCTTATGTATTAGCATATTTTAGCTGTGTTGGCAGTTAACATGGCATTGATCCTTTAAACAAATAGAACCCCCTTCCTTTTCAGGCTTGCATGATGACTTGATGACAAGTGATGTTTGATTCTTCAGCTGGCCAGGATTGTTGTGGAGGCAGTGTTCACAGCCATGGGGGAAGTGGGGAGAGGAAACTAGATGAAGCACTGTGTCAGTTTGTGGTCACTGGCCAAGAACTGTTATTGCAATAACTGTGTGGACTTCTGAGAGGGAATAAAAATAGGAAAAAAATCCCCAGGCAGTTATGAAGGAATTGCCTAACAGAGGCAGGTTCCCATCTGTCTGGAGGAGCAGGGAGATACTTCTGGGTCAAGAAAGAGAAAATGTTCTATGGCTCTTTCCCTTGCCTTACTGTGATTTCAAAATGAGTAGCACTAGTACTTATTCAGAAATAAAATAAGCCTGTGCCTGCTATTTATTGAATCTGCTTAATGTCATACAAATAAAGAGGTCACCATATATTATCTGCTGCTAAAAAATGTAGTTGTATATTATATTAGAAGTAAGACTTAAAAATTCAACAAGAGAAACCTTAGTTGTACTTTTGCATGCATACTTAAGTCCATCTCCGGAATCATTCACATTGAAATCCAAGCTTCCTTATCTTGCTAGACATGTCCAGACAAGTGGGATGTGCTCACTAACAAGCAGATGGGTGCAGACAACAAAGGCTTCATTCCTAGATGGCTGTAGTTTGGATTGATGCAGCAATATTTCCCTGTAGCCTGGCTCCCAAAGGTGGAGGGTGTCGAAGTCTTGAAGGATTCCCAGGACAGGAAGAGAGGTTCTCCTGAAGCAGTCATTTATATCTTTTGGTGCGGGTAATGATCTGTGGAAGTTACCTTGACAGAGCGCTTCTTCGCTGGATGCTGCAGCTTCTAGAAGTCTCAGAGACATTGCATCAGGAGCTTGGAACAGCTTTTCTGTTATATGACCTCTGGATTGGGGCTGGATTAGTAGCCTCTGGGAATTATGCATGGGTGTCTGTGACTCCAGAATTGATCTGCTGATTCAGTCTTCAAGGCTGATATTGTGTATTGGAATTTCAGAAGACGTTTGACAAAGTACCTCATGAAAGACTCCAGAGGAAATTGAAGAGTCATGGGATAGGAGGTAGTGTTCTATTGTTGATTAAAAACTGGTTAAAAGATAGAAAACAGGAGAGTAGGGTTAAATGGTCAATATTCTCAACGAAGAAGGGTAGTTAGTGGGGTTCCCCAGGGGTCTGTGCTGGGACCACTGCTTTTTAACATATTTATAAATGACCCACATATGGTATAATTATGTATTACCTGATAATTTTTTTTCCTTTAATGCAGTAGATGAATCCAGGAACTAGTGAGTTAAGTCTGCCTACCAGCAGGTGGAGATAGAGATAGACAAACTAAAGGCAGTGATGCCAGATGGCCAACTCCTTCCTCAGTTTGTCATTCGTAAGCATTTGCCAAGGCCAGAAATATGAAACCAATAACCAGAAACCATCCTCACTATGAAAAACAGAGAACCAAATAAGAATTTCAAAATAACTGCAACTTGATCCAGAAATTGGAATCCTTTCTGTGTTCTCATATCTGTCTGAACTCTGCAAAAGAGAACCCAGAAGGAAAAAATAGCCACACTGCACGGAAAATGAAAAAACCATCGGCTGAACTAAGGAGGGATCCTGGATTCATCTGCTGCGTTAAAGGAATGAAAATTATCAGGTAAGACATAATTTTACCTTCTTTGTCACTTGCAGCAGATGAATCCAGGAACTAGTGGCATGTACCAAAGCATTCCTTAAGTAGGGTGGGAAGCCGACGCTCCCCCCGCCAACACTCCCGCCCCAAAACTCGCATCCTCCCAAGCAGACACGTCTAGCCTGTAATGCTTCGCAAAAGTATGATGGGACGCCCAAGTAGCCGCTCGACAAATGTCTTCCAGAGATGAGGCAGACGCCTCTGCCCAAGAAGCCGCCTGTGTCTGAGTAGAATGCTCTTTCAGGGCCACTGGAGACGCCTGCCCTTGTAGCAGATACGCCGCTCCAATGGCTTCCCTAATCCAGCGAGCAATGGAAGCCTTAGAAGCCGCCTCACCTCTTTTCGATCCCGACAAGAGCACAAAGAGTTGATCCGAGTGTCGAAACTCGTTACAGATCTGCAAGTACTGAAACAAGGCTGTCCGCACATCCAGGAAATGTAGCGAGGCAAACTCCCCCGGATAATCCTCTCTTCGAAATGACGGAAGATAAACTGCCTGATTGACATGGAAAGCCAAAACCACTTTAGGTAGAAATGACGGCACCGTCCGGATCGACACCCGTGCTTCAGAAAACTGCAAAAAAGGATCTCTGGAAGACACAGCCTGAATTTCAGAAATCCTCCTAGCCGAAGCAATGGCCACCAAAAACACTGTCTTAAGTGTTAGATCCTTCTCAGAAACCTTATTCAACGGCTCAAACGGTGGGGCCTGGAGGGCTTGCAGTACCACATTCAAATGCCATACTGGGCACGGCTGCCGCAGAGGAGGCCGAAGCCAAAGAGCCCCGCATAGGAAACGGACCACATCAGAGTGAGCTGCTAAAGAGGAACCGTCCAGTTTGCCCCTAAAACAAGCTAGCGCGGCCACCTTCACTCGAAGGGAATTATATGGTCCTGAAAATCCCTTCTTCCTCAGCTGCCGCTTCTCAGTAGCCAGGCCGTAAGACCAAAGTGGGAGGGATTTTCCATCTGAACTGGCCCTTGATGCAGCAGATCGGGAATCACCGGAAGTTGCAATGGTGGCTCTGAGAGTGCTCGAACGAGATCCACATACCACGGCTGTCGGGGCCAGCCTGGGGCCACTAGAACGACCGGCCCCTGATACTGCCCTATGCGGCAAAGAACTCTCCCTATCAGAGGCCACAGAGGAAAAACATACAGTAGCTGTTGTTCCGGCCATGGCTGGAGAAGAGTGTCCAATCCTGCGGATCCTGGCTGCCATTTGCGGCTGAAGAACTGGGGAACTTTGGCATTGCAAGCCATGGCCATGAGATCCATTACTGGTCTTTCTCAGTGTTGACAGATCAGCCGAAAAGCCGAGTCCAACAGCGTCCATTCTGCTGTGTCCAAAAGAGTCCGCCTAAGAAAATCCGCTTGAACATTGTCTTGACCTGCAATGTGCGCTGCCGACAGACTCTGAACATGCGCTTCCGTCCATACTAGAAGACGAGACGCTTCCATTGTCAAGGGAAGACTGCGAGTGCTCCCCTGCAGAAGGTCCTGAAAACTCAGCAGCGCATTCACAACTGCTCGCAACTGCAGACGATTTATCGACCAAGTCGCTTTGAGAGGGGTCCATGATCCCTGGGCTACTCGATGAAGACAATGGGCTCCCCAGCCTGCAAGGCTGGCATCTGTCACAACTACCATCCAATTGGGAGACGCCAGAGAAACACCCTTCTGCAAATTGGCTGACTGGAGCCACCACGCGAGACTGTCCCTGGCCCGGCTCGACCGAGGAAGGCGTCGTTGATAATCCAGTGACGTCGGCAACCATCTGTTTAAAAGGAAATTCTGCAGAAGCCGCATGTGAGCCCTTGCCCATGGAATGACCTCCAAGGTTGCCGTCATGGAACATAGTCCCACACTCGGGGAGTGTGACGACTCAATAAGGTCCATACCTGAGAAAGCAATTTGATCCTTTGCTCCTCGGGGAGAAATCCCTCCCCCGCTTTATCGGAATTGCACTCCAAGATACTTCAGACTCTGAGTAGGAACCAAATGACTCTTGTCCATATTGACCACCCAACCTAAGGATTGCAACACCGCAATAACTCTGCTGTCGTCGCCCGAATCAGCCCGAATCAGCCAGTCGAGATATGGATGCACTCGAATCGCCTCCTTCTGCAGGAACGCCGCCACCACCACCACCATGACCTTGGAAAAACTGCGTAGGGCAGTGGCCATTCCGTAAGGAAGGGCCCGAAACTGGAAGTGCTGATCCAGCACCGTAAATCTGAGAAATCTCTGATGGGGCTGCCAAATGGGAATGTGCAGGTAAGCGTCCCTCAAATCGAGAGCCGTCAAAAACTCGCCTGGTTGAACAGCAGCAATAACTGCCCTTAATGTCTCCATGCGGAAGTGACGAACCCGCAAAAGCTGGTTTACTTTTCTGAGATCGAGAATAGGCCGAAAAGACCCTCCCTTCTTTGGAACCACAAAGAAGATGAAGCACCGAACTGTGCACCTTTCGAGAGGAGGAACAGGTAAGATAGCCCCTATCCTTAGCAGGTCTCGCAAACACTGCAGAACCGCTGTCCTCTTGGCCCGCGATACACAGCGGGACTCCAGAAAAAGTCTGTGACGGGAGAGAAGAATTCTAGCTTGTAACCTTCTTGCATCACATCGAGGACCCAGTGGTTCGAAGTAATTCTGGCCCACTCTGGAAGAAACAGAGAAAGCTGACCACCGATCTGCTCTCCTCCCGAGTGTACCTGCGCCCCATCATTGGGAGGCCTGAGAGGGGGGTCCAGCCGGATGCTTCTCATTGCGAAAGGAAGAACGCTGCCCAAAACGAGGACGCTGAAAGGCTGCGTTGGACCGCCCCAAGCGATACCATCGCGTCTCTCTGAAACGTGACTTCGAGGCTCCCTGCCTGGAAATAGACTTGGGTTTATCCTCTGGAAGACGCTGAGATTTGGAATCCCCCAAATCTTTAACTATCTTTTCTAGGTCTTCCGCAAAAAGCAATTTCCCTCAGAAAGGCAATTTAATAAGCTGTTGCTTAGAGGCCATATCTGCAGCCCAATGAGAGAGCCACAGAAGACGCCGAGAGGAAACGGTTAAGGCCATGAGTTTGGCCAAAGCACGGACCAAATCATACAAGCCATCCACCAAGTACGTCAGCCCAATATCCATCAGCGACATTTGAGGAGTTCCCGGCATATCAGACTCCGAAATCGAATCCATGACGGAATGTAGCCAACTGAAACAAGCTCTAGCCGCATAAGAGCTACGAACAGAAGCTTGAAGTGTCAAAGCGGCCACCTCAGAGGCACGTTTTAAAGAGGCCTCTAGCTGTCTGTCTTGCATATCCTTAAGTGCCACACCGCCTTCCACTGGAAAGAGTAGTCTTCTTAGTGATCGCCGTCACCAGGGCATCCACCCGAGGTAGAGCAAACTGCTCTAAACGGTCCGCTGAAACAAGATACAGCCTGGCCATAGCCCTGGCTACTTTCAGCCCCCCATCCAGATCCACCCACTGGGCCGAAATCAACTCTTCAATAGCTTCATGTACTGGAAAGGCCTTAGAAGGTCGTCTGGTACTAGTCATCTTGGGGTTGACCGCCTGAGAAGTCGCAACCTCAGGGTCCTCTATATTCAGGGCTTCCAGCACATGAGAGATAAAGGAGGACAACTCCTCCTTATGGAAAATCCTCACAGTGGAAGAGTCCTCCAGTTGGTCAGTGAGGACACCGTCCTCCATGTCCTCTACCCCCGTCTGTTCCGAGAGAGCCACCACGGAGGAAGCTGCAGGTGACTGTATGCAGGACCCCTCTTCAGACCCCAAAGAAAGCCTAGGCTTTTTAAGGGAGGAGAAATCCTCAGGGGAACAACCCAAAATCTCTAGGTTACCCCCAGACCCCCCTGAGAGAATCAAAGGCTGAAGCTGTCGCAGCCACATTGGGGGGGGGGGGGGGAAGGCCCTTTTCAACAAAAATGCCTGATGGAGTAGCAAAATAAACTCTGGCGAAAACCCCTCCCCTGCAACAGAGGAGGTCGCAGCCATGGCACCTGCACCACCGCTCACAGTGTCTGACAGCCCCCCCCCCCCCAACTCCCCTACCAGCGGAGAAGAAGCTTTGCCCAAAACCGCTACCGGAGCCGGCTCCGTGACCGATTGCAAAATGGCGCGAGAATCGCCAAGCTCTGGGTGGGAAAGCATGCTCTCGGGGGAGGGGGGCACTGCTCCGTCAAGTCCCACCAAATCAGTGCACCCCGCGCTGAAAAGGCCCGCCGCCGAACGCCGTTTTCCGCATCGGGAACAGCATTTTACTGGCTCCGCTGCCATCGCTTGTCCCCGAACAGGAGCCTAGTAGGATTTACCCCCGGACTGGGAAAGCGTGGGAACTAACAACTGAGCCGAAGAAAAAAAAAATCTCCGACTCCACTTCGAGGCAGGCTCAGACAAGCAGGCAACAGAAAACAGGACTCGGACAGCAATAACAAAAACCTGCTCTCAGCAAAAACACACTTCCCTGTGCTTCTGTGTTTCTCTTTTATATAAATTCTATGGTTCTCTTTTTTTTTTTTTTTTTTTTTAGTGAGGAGGCAGAAACAGGAAAGGAACAGCAAAACCTATTCAGAGGGAATTTGAGGTGCAGCAGGGACCCAGCAACTGCTTATGCTGCCAAAGGGAACACCACCAGTCTGCCACCCCCGGCTCAAACTGGCCACCGGCCCAGGAGCACCCTCAGAGGCCTTGGGCCTAGGAGCTGGAGAAAAAGTCGTCCACCACCTGCTGAGATAGAGACATACTAACTGAGGAAGGAGCTGGCTGTCTGGCATCACTGCCTTTAGTTTGTTTATCTCTGTCTCCACCTGCTGGTAGGCAGACTTAACCCTCTAGTTCCTGGATTCATCTAGTGCAAGTGACAAGGAAGGGAGTAACTAGTGAGGTAATTAAATTTGCTGATGACACAAAGTTATTCAAAGTCGTTAAAACGCGGGAGGATTGTGAAAAATTACAAGAGGACCTTACGAGACTGGGAGACTGGGCGTCTGAATGGCAGATGATGTTTAATGTGAGCAAGTACAAAGTGATGCATGTGGGAAAGAGGAACCCGAATTAAAGCTACGTCATGCAAGGTTCTACGTTAGGAGTCACTGACCAAGAAAGGGATCTAGGTGTCGTCGTTGATGATACGTTGACACCTTCTGCCCGGTGTGCTGCTGTGGCTAAGAAAGCAAATAGAATGTTAGGTATTATTAGGAAAGGAATGGAAAACAAAAATGAAGGTGTTATAATGCCCTTTTTCCGCATCTCAAAAAAGATAGAGTGGAATTAGAAAAGGTTCAGAGATGGGCGACAAAAATGATAAAGGTGATGGGATGACTTCCCTATGAGGAAAGGCTAAAGCGTCTAGGGCTCTTCAGCTTGGAGAAAAGGAGGCTGAGGGGAGATTTGATAGAGGTCTATAAAATAATGAGTGGAGTTGAACGGGTAGATGTGAAGCATCTGTTTATGCTTTCCAAAAGTACTAGGAGTAGGGGGCATGCGATGAAACTGCAATAGTAAATTTAAAACGAATCGGAGAACATTTTTCTTCGCTCAGTGTGTAATTAAACTCTGGAATTTGTTGCCAGAGAATGTGGTAAAGGCGGTTAGCTTAGCGAAGTTTAAAAAAGGTTTGGACGGCTTCCTAAAGGAAAAGTCCATAGACCGTTATTAAATGGGCTTGGGGAAAATCCAGTATTTCTGGGATAAGCAGTATAAAATGTTTTTGTACTTTTTTGGGATCTTGTCAGGTATTTCTGACCTGGATTGGCCACTGTTGGAAACAGGATGCTAGGCTTGATGGACCTTTGGTCTTTCCCAGTATGGCAAAACTTATGTACTTATATCCCTTGACCTGTCTGAGAACTTTGTTCACATTCAGATTGAAAGTGTACCAGAGATTTTTCCAAATCTGTCTCCTCGGCAAGCATTATCAGTTCTGGGCCCTAACTTTGGGCTGGCTCCTGCTTCTAGAACCATCTCGAGGGTTGTGTTGGTTATGGCAGTCTTGGCACAAAAGGAGGGAATAATTTCATCTGTATTTGGATGACTGACTGATCCAGGCTCCAAGGTGGCCATTCACATACTGATCCAGTTGCTGGAGTTGTGTCTGCGTGGTGAATTAGTGAAGAGCTTATCTGGTGTCAGCATGAGTTCTGGAGTATCTGGATGTGAGATTTGACATTGGGGCTTCTGACCAGGATCAGAATGGACAGACTTCTTTCAGTCAATCTCAAGATCTTGTTTCTGGATTCTATGATGGTGACATTGGGGCTCATTTTCAAAGCACTTAGCCTTCCAAAGTTCCATAGGTTTCTATGAAACTTTGGAAGGCTAAGTGCTTTGAAAATATGCCTCATTGGACTTGGTCCCTTGGGCAAGAACACATGTGAGGCCCCTCCAGAAGTCTCCTTTATTTAGGTGGTCCCCTTGGTCAGAGGAGTATAGAATTTGACTGCCCTTTCAGGCCTTGGTCTGGAAAGCACTCGCCTGGTAGCATTTCCTTTGACATCTGCTCATAGACCTGGAACCCCTCCTGCCTCCGGGTAGTGGTAATGATTGATGCCTGCCTTTCAGGTTAAGGAATGCACTCTCTGGGGCAAATAGGGCAGGGACTTTGTTATTGCCAAGAGGGTGTAGTGTGCAGACATCCTGTTAATCCTAGATTTCCTGCAAGGGCGCCTCAAATGCAATCTGTTTCTGCTGTCTTTAATGTTCAAGTTGTAGTTCTTGTCACTGAGATCAAATAAAGGGTTTCTTCCTAGCAGCTCACCCAGATTTTGCATGACTTCTGAGAGGTGTTAAGCACATACAGATCCTGTGCCAGTTGGTGATGCCTCAGTGGGACCTTGCCTCAGTCTTCAACTCTGACAATCCCATCTTTCAAGCTGCCTTAATTGGTCTTTTGTTTCGCTTGCTTTATAGAAGACTGGGACAATGCAAGATACAGCATGTGTTGGATGTTTGCAGACTTCAGTACTTGATGGTGACCAGGCTTTTCATAAATCAGTTCACTGTTTTGTATTGCATAGCATTCTGCAAAACGAGGAAGCGACCTGCAGTTTCTCATTATCCCATTGGATTAAGGAGGTAGTTGAGGTGGCATCTTTTGAACCAGAGAGAGATTCTATCCTAGCTTTTGGTGCCCTCCAAGAGGGCCTAGGCTAGGGTGGTCGCCCTGGAGGATATTTGCAGGGTAGCAACCTAGGCATGGCTACTCTTTGTTAAGCATTACAGATTGGATATTCAACTAAACAGGATTGTACCTTTGGTAGGGCTGTCATAAGAGGAGTCTCATCTTCATACCACCTAGATCAGCAACTTGGGTACATCCTGCTTGTCTGGACTGACCTAGCAGGATAAGGAAGGTGAAATTTGTTCTTACCTGCTAATTTTGTTTTTTTTGAACCCTGGTAGATCAGGCTAGGTCCTGCCCAGTAAGAATAAGGCTCAACAAATTACTCTTCTTGCGAGTTTCCAGTTCTGGGAATGAAATTTGTTTCTCAGCTATACGAGTAAAGTTTTTGAGAATAAGATGCTAAGGTTGGAGAGATTGTTTGACTGGTTGCTTGTTTTTTGTTCTGTCATTAGTGTGTTCAAGTAAGGTTCTTCTTTGGCAAATATATGCTAGCAGCTTCCAGGTCTGTAACACCTTATAGTAGGGGTGACATCTCTTTAAATACATTAAAAAAAAAATCAGTCTGCTCTACCTCTGTTTGCTGGTTGGGGAGCACAACCCACTTGTCTGGCCTGGTCTAACAGGACTAAAGGAAAGGAAATTAGCAGGCAAGCCCAAATTTCATGTTAGTGACCAAATGCTTCAGTGCAAAGACAAATAGCATATAGAAAGAAATTGTTACCACATTTACATTTTTAAATCTTAAACATGAGTCTGCTTTATAGGAGTATAGCATATAAAAATCAGTTAGCCCACTTATTCTGGTGTACATTGCTAAAGATATCTCAGCAGTCAGCTGTAGAAGCTTGACTTCTTACAAGGTATAAGTCCTTATCCAAATCAATTTTATTGGGATTTATTAACCACTTTATGAAGCAATTCACCCAATGCGGTGTACAGTAAGTATAGTTTAACATCAAACTTACAATTTTGTTAACAGCATGACAATATTAAAATGTACAAGCATAAACATATGTACAATGAAAGAGGAAAGCTTGAAAACAGGCAAATTTAAACCTAATAATAATAAAAAATATACACATTTAACAGCACTGAAATTCAAACAACAGAGATATAATACGATGCAAGCATAATAGTGATGGAATATCTAATAAGCACACAATTAGAACATTCAGATAACATTGTGTAATGCCCCCTAGGTTTCAGCGCTGCTTGGTTTCTAAGCAATAGCAGAATCTACTATCGATCACAGTGGTCGGGGTAGGATGATTCACCCTGAAACCGAATTTTGCCTTGCTCTTTTTGTCTCTACCATTCTGGTTAGATGAATATACAAGTTTTCATACATAATTCAGTATGCATCCCCTCTTAACCCATTAGTGCCCAATGTTCCCATAATAAGCCACATGGGAACAAATTGATTTGTTCCCATATGGGAACATTGGGCACTAATGGGTTAATACAATTTTTTTTGTAATAAACTAAATAGTTGCCAAATACTAGTGGCACCATTACCACAACATTTAGCTAATTTCCTGTGGCATTGGATCGTTGTTAGCTACCACCATTCTTCTTCCATTGAGCTAGGTGGTTTCTGAGCAGTTGTGGCAGATCCAAGCTGGCTATCCTGTGGTTTGTGGTATTGTAAGGCCAGGGTTACAGATTTGCGTTTGTCGTTTTGCAGAGCTCTAGCCTAGCATAAGCTCTTAACACCTCTCAAATATGTTTTTCCTCTAGGCTGCCACAGCAATTATCAGTCACAGCAATATAACATGCTTATGCCAATGCTTTAAAACCTTCACATTCATATTGAATAAAATGAGTAAAAAAAACCCCATGGCAGTATTAAATGGTAGAGAAAAACATATCCAGAAGCCCCACTCTTAAGTTCTTCTTCTTGTACATTATACAAAGGATCCTTGGAAATACTCTGTGATATTTTAATAGATCTCTTTTTTTTCTTTCTTTGCAGGGGAGGAGTATCAGAGAATCGAGTTTGGTGTTAATGAGTTAGATACATCTGTGTTGAATAACACAGACTACAGTATTTCAAGTACTCTGAATCCTCAGGCACCAGAATTCATTCTTGGCTGCACGCCTACCCAGAAAACCCATGATGATGCCCTTATTGAAAGCAACTGTAATTCGCTTGACTGCCATTTTACCGAAACCACGCTTCCTTTGGATAGCAGTGGCAACCCTGACAGTGACAGTATGTCTGGCCTTGGACAGAGGGAGCGAAAGAAGAAGAAAAAAAGACCTCCAGGATACTACAGTTACTTAGAAGATGCCAGCGATGGTGTTCTTCCCGAGACTCTTGTAAATGGTCATGTAAATTCATCTGGAGTTAACAGTATAAACACAGATGATACAGAGTTTTCAGGAGACATATTGGTCTCATCAGGCTCCCCAAGGACTTGTAACAGCCCAGAAAATTCTGTGGACTTCATAAATGAAGCTCTGTGTGTTTCTGTTTCCAATGCACTAGACAATAACAGGACTGCTGGGCAGCCTGAGATATGCAGTGTTACAAATTGTGAACAATCTTATATTCCCTCAGAGAGTGGAAGGGATAGCCCTATAAGGACAGCTGTTGTGCAGCCTTATACTGGTACTGATACTACTGAAAACCTTGGGGTTTCTAATGGACAAACATTTGAAACCCCTGGAGAAGGCACAGGTACTAATGGGGTGGAATTGCATGCTGAAGACAGCATGGACCCAGAGCAACCAAAACAAGGAGACTCTTTACCTGCTGCTGAGGCTGCTGTTTCAGGATTACTCTCTGTGAATCAGCCTGCAAAGTCTTGGGCTAGTCTGTTTCACAATTCTAAGCCCTCAGCATCAACACCTGTGGCCTGTGTTGAGACTAAATATACCCTTCCTGCCACATCTCCTCTGGTCCCTGAGAAACAGGTTGAAGCTAAAGAAGGACCTGTTCCAGTTTCAGAGGATCCTGTAGCCATAAAGATTGCAGGTACAGTGTACTCTGATCAGAATTAAACGGCATTATGGGCTCATAGGTTTGGTCTCTAAGCAAAGCTGAATGTATTGTCTAGAACTGTAAAGTGTACTCGTTGTACACTTTATTGGGTTTAACTCTAATATGCCATAAAACTGTGTGTAATATTTTTTTCAGGTCTCCCAGAATCTTTTTGAAAATGGTTAATGATTAATTACGGCCTTAAGTGATAGTTTCAAGCACGATGAACTCTGAGCTTCCTTTGCCTGTCCTCAGGAGTTATGTTCAAGTTTTCTTATCTTTAGAAACGCAGTTTGTTACTCATTTTTCTACAAGTGATCAATTTTATCTTAAAATAGGTTGCATCTAGCGTTGAAAAAATAATCAAAGATACTAAGCATCAGCAGGTCATTTTTTAGGAATTAGGCACCAATAATTAGCTTTCTAAGAGAGCCACATTATGAGGATATATCTGAAAATATTCACAGAAAACAGAGAACACACAGAAATTTCATTCTGGAAGTTCTGAAAATAAGCCCTGCGTGCATAGAATGAGAAGCAACATCAGCCATCTTTGAAACAGACACATACAAACTGATACCTCAGTCCCACAGATTTCTTCTTTTTCTTTCATCCTTCCCCTTGGCACTCATCTTCCTACCCTATCGTACAGTGATTCTCTTCCATTGTGGCTCCTCTTCCTTTCAGCATGCCATCTCTCCTCAGGGTGGTTTTCTCTCCTTCCCTCAGCCCAATATCTATCCATAGTTGTACTTCCTTTCCATTTGTGTCCTTCATGTGTACCTCTTATTGCTTGTTTGTCTCTATTCTGTATTTAAACTCTTCCTCCCTCCCATCTGACCCCATTAGAAAGGGTTGGGGGGGGGTCTAAGAGAGCAACTAATTTTATCTTCCAAGCATGGGGCACCCCCTCGGATCTCTTTGCCACTTGCATCAATCAAGGTCCCTCAGTTCTGTTCCAGACTAGCTTTGGATGCCTTCCTCCATTGAGCGACAGGTGTTCTTTATGTGTATCCTCCCATAACTCTTGCGGGGGAAGACTTTGTTGAAGCTCAGTCATGACTACGGGACCAAGATTCCGATTTGCTCCTTACTGGCCTTGACAGATCTGGTTCCCTCTTCTTCTGGAGTTATCCTTTGAAAGACTTTGGAGATTGTTTTCTGACCTTCATCACGCAGAATGAGGGAACTCTTCTGCATCCCAGCCTCCAGTTTCTGGCCATCCTGTCCTGGATATTGAAAGCCTAAAATTTGCTTCCTTGGGCTTTCCAGAGGGTATCTTCCGGGTCTTGCTGGATTCCAGGAAAGATTCCCCTAAGGAGTGTTACTCTTTTAAATGGAGGAAGTTTGCTGTCTGGTGTGAGAGTAAGGCCCTAGATTCCCTTTCTTACCTTACACAGAACCTGCTTGAATATCTTCTATACCTTTCCAAATTTGGTGTTAAGACCATAAGTAGTAGTAGTAATCTCGTAAGGGTTCACCTCAGTGCGATTAGTGCTTATCCTAAACGTGTAGAGGGTAAGGTCATCTCTGGACACCCTTTAGTTGTTCACTTCATGAGAAGTTTGCTTTTTTCAAAGCCCCTTGTCAAACCTCCACTGATGTCATGGGACCTCAGTGTCGTTCTTACCCAACCGATGAAAGCTCCTTATGTACCACTGGATTCCTACCATCTGAAGTACCTGCAAGGTTCGTTCAAAATGCATGTGTCATCTGTTGTTAAGATTGGGCAGACTGGATGGACTGTACAGGTCTTTATCTGCTGTTATTTACTATGTTACTATTTGAAAAGTCCGAGAGAAGTACAAAGCATGAGGTTTCTCAGGAAATGGCTAGTGAAAGCTCAGGGCAATAATTTTTCTTTTTTTTTACCTGAGCCTGTGCAACTTCAGAAATCGATTCAGTCGCATGAAGTTTGGATGTGGGATCAGTCACGGGATAGAGCGTGAAAGATCTGATTAGGAAGTTTTGTTAAGACTGTTTTCATATTGAACCAGGGTTAAGATGTGTATAACTATTGTTCCTTTTTGTCCATACCAGACCAGCCCAGCTTGAATGGGTTATGTCCACCAGCAGAAGGATACAGAGAACAAAAGAGCCCCAAGTGATCCGTTCCATAAAGCTGTTTCCCAAGTCAGTCCTGGAGTACCTCCATGCCAGTCAGGTTTTCAGAATATCCACAATGAATATGCCTGAAAGAGATTTGCATACAATGGAGGCAGTATATACAAATCATCTTTTCATGCATATTCATTGTGGATATCCTGAAAATCTAACTGGCAAGGGGAGTACTCCAGGACCGACTTGGGAAACACTGTCTTAAGGAAGTAGTGCAGCCATAGAATGCTCAGTATTCTCGGTCTCCTAGCGGATGGTAGACAGCTCATGTAGCTCTCTTTAATTTTCTCTGGGAGCTCCTGTCTCAGCTTGTTCTGAGTTACAGTTGAGCAAGGGGGAATGCTGCTATAGTGGTCCTCATTTCTGGCTGTGGATCGTGTTTGAGTCTAGTCGACACACAGCGGAGCTGGGTCCCTCATCTCCCAGCCAGGAATGATATTCTGGTGGGGGCCGGGTTCCCCCCTCTCTGCCCCCCACCAAATAGCTCCACACAAAGGGGCAGCTATGAGCAGTGGAATGAGGCCTCAATTTATGTCTTAGCTGACTGAAAAGGAGTTCTCTCCGGCAAATATGCACTTTCTCTTTTCTGCCCACGGAGGTAAGTGCTCCCATTTATTGCATGAAAATGCTTGTTGCCAAAAACATTTCTAAAAAAATTTTATTTGGGTAGTTTATTAAGCAGTCCTTCCAGTGCAATTAGTGTTGATAATGAAAAGAAATACTTCTCAAGCATTTTCATGACAAAACGTTTTTCACTATAAGTTTCAATTTTTGTGTGGGGGAGGTTTTTGCCGATGATGAAGTGCCGATCAATCATGATCAACTCAGCTCTTCAAATCAGAGCTCTTTCAGGCTTTTCCTTCCCTAGTATAAACATTGCATGTTTAGCAACATCTTTTTTCTGTGGATTAGTTTTTTTGAGTTCGACTATAAATGATAGCCAGATGGTATAATAATTTGAAATGTTTATTTTTATCCAAGACTTGAAATGAGCCTTGTTTCCTCTATCAGGAGTCTAAATAAAAAAGAGCAACATATATCATAATAAATAGAATGAATAAATTAAGCTAAAGGGACATAATCCTAAATGACACAAAAACATCAGATAATTAACTGTATTCTAATGTATAGTGTTGGTAATAATGTAAATACATATAAAGCATAAATATTTCCACTATATGGAAAGACATACTGCAGATAAAGTTAATTAAAACTAGAATGCTAATATTAAAAAATTTAACACTGTAAAAAAAAGTTCAACAAAACTGTACATAAATGTAATATTGCTATCAGTGTAATAAAACTGCACAATGATCAAAGTGAATACAAAAAATGTAAACAATGCAAAAAATACTACCTTATGAGGATGTAAGCAAAAAAGAATCCATCTGGTATTAAGTATTCCAATTACTGTAACTGTAGAGAAGATAACCTTATAAAATAGTTGACCTCTAATTTTATATATTAATCTTCTAGTTCTGTCAGACTTTTTATCTGCGGTGTGTCTTTCCATATATTGGCAATGTGCTTTATTTATATGTATTTACATTACCAACTTTTAACACCATACATTAGAATACATAAATGCCATACATTAGAAATTAGAATACTATATATATATATATATATATCTACATCATGTCCCTTTGGCCTAATTATTCATTTTTTTAATATATTTTTAAAAATATTTTTGTGTCATTTAGGATTGTGTCTGTTTGGTTTAATTTATTTATTCTATCAATTATGATATATTTTGCTCTATTATTTTTAGGCTCCGGATGCAGGCCTATTTGGGCCAAAACACAGCTTGTGTTGAGTCTTGGATGAAAATAAACATTTGATGATATTTCATCGTCTGACAATCATTTTTAGTCACCTTTGTTGTGTGTTTTGTGGACTGCGGGGGTTTGTTCTTCTGTTTCTATGTCGACCTAGATATAGAGGAACACCAGACTGGAGAATTTTGTGAACTAAGGACAAAATCTTGTATGCTATTGTCTTCTATTCTTTGTTGAACATATTGATTGTAATTTTTCCATCATTACGTATCTTAAAAACTAATACCCTGGTACCACAATATGTGAAAATTGTGCTCAGTACATCCCCATCATTCCAACCCTGTAACTTGATGGACAGCAAACGGCATGCATATGTGTTGCAAGGAGAACGGCGCCATTTTCTTGAAAGCCTGTAGACTTTTCTGGTTTCAGTGTTTGGTCTCCAGAGGAAGCATCAGTGAAACATGGCCAATGTAGAGACCAAGACTGTATGAGATGGACAGAGAATAAGATTTTGTGAGAAGGATCAAGAAGAAGAGCACAGTATAGCGCCGGTATGGTTTTGGACAAGAGGAGTTTCCATGTGATCTGGAGGAGTAGGTTCCTGATGGCTTTAAAAGAATTGGATTTTTAGCGTAACAAGAGACATCTAGTATTTACAAGTAGAGGGTTCCCAATTCAAGAAATTCGAAAGGTTGAGAACTTTTCAATTTTTTCTGGGACACAATAGAGATTTTTTTTGGAAAAAAAGGGGGGGGGGGGTACAATTTCTAAAGTGGCGCCAACTCATGTGGCGTTTGGATCGTTTACACTTGGGTGTGGAACATCTCCTCTCTGGAACACAAGTTCAGTTTGCACCAGCTCGATGAAAGATGCACGTGTCATCAGCCTTCAAGACAAGTGCAATTGTAATAATATCTCATTTGAGTAAAATCACAGCTGTTGGTGCAGTGGTTTTCATCCGTTTTCCATCAAGTTCTAGGGTTTGAATAATGGAGGTGTACTAAGCACTATTTTCACATATTGTGATGATATAGAAAAATTACAATCAATATATTCAACATAGAATTGAAGATAGAAATTATTATAATTTTTGTTTTAAAGTGGTTTCTGAAGAGCCATTTATAGTTAACATTTATGTATGTTATTCTATGAGATATTGGCAACTAATGCTCTTCTTGGAGAAGGGAGTCAACTTAATTTTGTTTTGATCCAGTCATCAGTTTTATTGCTGCATTTTCACAATCTGTAGGTGATGCAAGCTGCTGGCCTTTTGTACCTTGCAATAAAGAATTACAATAATCCAGTTTTGTTATAACAAAAGAAAGGATGAAAATTCTGGGAGCTGTTTTGTCGAAAAACGTTTAACTGAGGAAAGTTGTTTTAATTTATGAAAACAGCCCTTAATAGTATTGGAGATATGTGATTTGAAAATTCATATTTTTGTCATTGATGACTTCAAGTATTTTTTTTTTTTTACAGAGGATATAAAGCCAATTGGTGTGCCTGCCAAGGAAATTGGGGCACAATTTGACTTAACTGTAGTGAGGACATGAAAGAAATCTACTGCATTAGCATTCCTTTCAAATACTTAAACCATACTTTAATGGGACAAAGCCAACATGGATTTTGCTAAGGGAAGTCTTGCCTCACCAGTCTACTACATTTTGTTTTGAAGGCTTGAATAAATATATAGGTAAAGGTGAACGGGCTTCTGTACTGTGTCTGGATTTTCAGAATGTTTGACAGAATCCCTCATGAGAGTACTGAGGACATTTTTCTTTTTTAATTATGGGATATGAGGCAATATATACTGGGACCTGGTTAAAAGATAAACAAAAAATGAGTAGGGTTAAAGGGAAAAGTTATCAACAAGAATTAAAGTGACATTATTTTACTGTTAATCCCAGTTACTAGTAACTAGGTTTCATTGCATAAAATAAGACCCGTTTCTAAAAGAGCATGAGTTAGTGGTAAAATAACATGACTTAATGGTAGCCTATGTTGATAACAGGTCCCTGTAAACAAACAAAAAAGGGAAGAACAAGCCTTTGTGCATAAAAATAGAAGTACAAACAGCAAAGGTTACATAAGAGTCCAACAAATGAATGGTGTAGTGCAATAATTTATTCTAATATTAACAGGCATCTTCGACTCGACACATCGCTGTGTTATCTACCATTGCATTAGTTTATGATAATATATTAACTTGTATATCTAGTGCAACCATCGGTATTGACTCCTGAAGCAGGCCCTCTGTGGCCAAAATATGGCCCGTGTTGAGTCGATAATACCTGTTATTAATATTAGTCGACGATACCTGTTATTAATATTAGAATAAATTATTGCACTACATTATTCGTTTGTTGGACTCTTGTGTCACCTTTGCTGTTTGTATTTCGATAACTATGCCCCTAAATGGTCGATTTTTCTCAATGGAGAAAGGAGTTGTAGAGTATACCAGAGATCTGTTCTGGGATAAGTGCTTTTTAACATACAGTACTGTCTTGTTTATCGGACCTTTGCTAATCTGACCACCCGTCGTATCCGACCCCCCCCCCCCCCCCCCAGGTGACATCATCACGTTGCCGTTAAGCAAATGGCTTCTCTCTCCATTTTCTGGCTTCACACTCAAGGAAGCCATGTTTGAGCAGAGATCATGCTTCTCTGCAAGGGAACCATGCTTTAAGAATATAAGAATAGACTGGTTAAGTGGAAGGAGATGCCCAGTCTTCCAGGTTCCTAAGGTCTTCCTGTAATTTTTCACAATCTGTATGTGTTCTGACAACTTACAATGGTTTTGTGTCATCTGCAAATTTAGTCATCTCGCTTATCATTCTGTTTTCCAGATCATTTATAAATGTGTTAAATAGCATTGGTCCCAGTACAGATCCCTGTGGCACTCCACTGTTCGCACTCCTCCATTGAGAAAAATGGCCATTTAACCCCTACCCTCTGTTTTCTTTCCAAGAATCATTTCCTAATCCACAGAATGACATTGCCTCCTGTCCCATGACTTTTTAATTTTCTCAGGAGTCTCTCATGAGGAACTTTGTCAAAAGCTTTCTGAAAATCTATATACACTACATCAACCGGCTCACTTTTATCAACATGTTTATTCACACCTTCAAAGCAATGAAGCAGATTATTAAGCAAGACTTCCCTTGGCTGAATCCATGCTGACTCTGTCCCATTAGATCATGTTTGTGTTCTGTAATTTTGTTCTTTAATAGTTTGCACTATTTTACCCAGCACTGAAGTTGGACTTAACAGTCAGTAATTTCCAAGACCACCCATGAAATTTTTTTTTAAAAATCAGCATTACATTAGCCACCCTCCAATCTTTAGGTACTATGGACAATTTTAACGACAGGTTACGGATCACCAACAGCAGATTAGCAATTTCTTTTTTAGAGGATTTATAACCTACCAGCTCCCTCATGCGAGATTCAAGGTGAGATACAAAGAAATTGAATTGATACAAACAGAAAATGAACTATAAAAAATATATTAATAAGCAAAGACCTCGGGGGTCCAAGATGGCGGACGCTGCTCGTTAACGCTCATCGAGGCTCTGCGGACTCTTGTTCCTATTTTCCTGAATTTATCTTTAAATTACTAACTATGCCCCATACAAAAAGGAAAGGGTTGGTTAGGGGCTTACCGACTGCGCCAAGAGCCTCCCAAGTAGTCCAGCGGACCCTTGATGGATTCGCGACGAGTACTCCACGGAATAGAGAGGCGAGGAGCCCTGCTGTGGAAGCGGTTGGAGGAGCGGCGGCTCCCCTAGGGCTAGAGACGACGCTTTCCTCGCCCGGATTGAACCCGCCTCCATGCCCAGCAGAACTCCGCGGGGAGGCGGAACCTTCGGAGGCGTCCGGAGTTGGCGTTGAGGAGGGTATCGCAGTCGGAACCACCCCCGGAAAAGCTGCTGAAGGTTTTCATCAGGAGCTAGGAGCCCGCGTGGAGGTTTCCCTGGAAGGCATTTGGGTAATGCTACAGAATCTTCATAAGACAACTTTGAAAGCTGCCTTGGACACGGCTTCATTAGTGACTAAGGTAGACTCTTTGTATGATTCTTTTGAAAAATTCAAATTAGATTCTGAGAAGCAAAAGGCTTTGATTCAACAAGAACTTACCTCACTAAAGAATACAACTGAAAGTTTGATTAAGGATAAAATTACCCTACATAACAAATTAGATCAAATTGAAAATTTCAACAGACGCCTCAACTTGAGGATATTAAAATTTCCAATAATGACAGAGTTGGGCCCAATGGAGCTATTTAAAAAATATCTAATTGAAGTTCTCCACTACTCCTCTGATTGTATTCCTCCGATTAATAAAATATATTACCTCCCAATGCCACGAAAAAATGAGGAACAGCGGAGAACAAAGGTTCAACAGGATTTACAACCTTCAGGATTACAGGACTTGACAGCATTTCTTGAGAATTCGTTGACTGAGATCCAATCTCGTGCTACTTTATTGGTATCTTTTATTTTTGAGCCTGATGTTAATTCAATTATGAAACTATTCTTTAAGAATTCTCAAAAATTATTTTATGGTGCTCGAATATGGATCTTTCCGGATGTTATAAAATCTACTCAAGAAAAGAGACGGAAGTTTTTGTTATTGAGAGAGGATGTTAAAAAGCTAGGAGCCAGCTTTTTGCTGGCTTATCCTTGTAAATGTCTCATAAAATATCAGGATAATAAGTATACCTTTTTCGAGCCGGAACAATTGAGAAGTTTTGTTGAATTAAAGAAGCTTGCTAAATGACTTTCCAGGATAAAGGTTCAATATAGTGTTAAATACATCTGTGGTCAGGTCTAGGCCTTAATTCCTTAAAAATTTGATTATGTTAAATTTCTCCTCAATTTTTCTGACCCCCCCCCCCTTCCATAGTTGTGGTCTAAGAAAGGGAGATTTGTTTTCTTTGTTTTCTTTTTCCTGTAATCATTTAATTGATTTTATATGACTTATCTCTCTGTATTACCTAAAGCAAGGATATCTTGTATATTATTGTTTGAAATTACAAATAAATAAATAAATAAAAAAAATAAGCAAAGACCTCAATACATCAATAAAAAGATCTTCAAAGCCTTACGAAATAAAAAAAAAAATAATTTTTCAAAGGATGAATTTCAACAGGAAGACCATTCCAAAGACGAACAGCTGAAAATCTAAAAATATGAGAAAAGAGCCTTGAATCTCACACTTGTTTTAGATGGAAAAGCCAAGATAAGGTGATTGCAAGTCTGAGAGGTTGAAGTAACATTTTAAAGACTTTAATCGATTGTGATAAATCCTCAGAACATAATAGTTTAAATACCAGACATAGCACATTAAAAGAACTCCTTGCCTGAACTGGTAACCAGTGAAACTCTATTAGCAAAGGAGAAACATGATCCAATCTTGACTTTCAAAAAATTAGTCTAGCTGCAGAGTTTTGAATCAACTTAAATACAAAGAGTTGTAATAATCCAATAAGACTAGAATGGACAATTGTACAATAACTCTAAAATGATCCTGCAACAAATAAGAATGCAGTAGCCAAAGCTATTTGAACTTAAAATAAGCCTTCTGGTTCAAATTATTGACTTGAAGTTCCATTGACAAAGAAGAATCTAAAAGCATACCCAGAACACTGGACAGCCTCAGAACCTTTGTTTATTCCATCCTCAGTATCAATAGACTGAGGAATATCAGATAAATGTAAACCAAACCACAACATTTTAGTTTTATCTGCATTCAGTTTGAGTCGCATAAGAGTGGACCATTCTACAATTTTGCTAATACTTTTGTGAAGAATAGACAAGATGGATTCAGTGTTCTGTCTAACCAGAATTAAAAGAAAAATATCATTGGTATAAGACAGTAATAACTTTCCTGGTCCCAATACAATCCTTCCAAGTGTACTCAAATATAGATTGTATAAGAGTGAGGAAATGGGGGAATCCTGGGGCCCCTCCACATGGGAAAGTCCAGGGAGTTGGAAAAACTACCATCTTTTAAGACCAAGTGTTGCCTATTTGACAGAAAAGATTCAAACCAAAGATAAACAGAATCTGCAATTCCACAGGCAGATAACAAGTTTAGTAAAATGTTAAGGTTAACAGTGTCAAAGGCAGAAATATTAAACTGCAACAGCTCGACACCCCGACACAGAACCTACTTCACTTCAGAAGTCAGACGGCAACAGAGTTTCTGTACTGTGAAAAGGGTGGAACCCATGTTGAGATCTAGGAATCAAATTAAATTTGTCAATATAATGAGACAACTGAGAGCCGACCACAAATTTAGTTGCTTTTGTAGGAAAAGGATTATTTGCAATTGGCCTAAAATTAGTTACCTGAGACAAGTCATCTGCCTGTTTAGGAATCAGAGTCAATACGATATTCTCCATATCCTGAGAAAACCAACCCAGAGCGAGAATAATATTAACAAAGGAAACCAGCCAGCTCAATAAATCAGAAGTATCTTTCAGGTAAAAAAAGAAGACACACTATCTAAAGGGCAGTTTGAGTGAGATAACCTATTTACCAAAGGAAGCAGAGTAGATGCTGAAACAGAATCAAACTTAGTCCAAATTCTATCAGCTGGAATATTAGAATCCACTGTTAAATCAATGTGATTATACCTAGTCTCCAAATCAGGGGCGTAGCCAGAAAACAGATTTTGAGTAGGCCTAGGCAAGAACTCGGTGGGCACTTTGTTCTTCCCCCCCCCCCCAAAAAAAAAAAAAAAAAAATCTTAGCTGGCGGAAAAATGCTTTTTTCCACCTTGGCAGTCTGCAGCAGGCATACGCTGAAAACTGAGCATTTGCAGTTGCCGGTATTGTGGAAAGTAGCGTTTTCATTACCATCAGGGGGAAGCCTTCAGCTGGTGGAGCTTGAGATCCCCACCAGCTACCACTAAATGTGTGCTACTGTGGGTGGGCCTGAGCCCTAAGTGGCTATGCCAGTGCTCCAAATTGCAGCCAGAAGAATTGATAATGCTTACTTTGGAGGCAAAGTATGTAACCAACACCTCAGCAGAAGGCTGAGTAGAGTTAGATAGAAAAGGCAGCGTTAGATTATAATGCAGTAAGCCAAACAACTTCCTTAAAGTATGCCTTTCTAGTTCTACTAAAGAAAGGTAATAAGTCCTTCTAGTCAAATTCAGATCATGCTTTTACAATTTTAGTCTGTTTACAACTAATACTTATAACTCATCCTTGGATTTACGCCAGCTATGTTTTAATCTGTGACATCTTCTCTTTAACTCCAAAAGCTCTGCAGAGAACCTTGGGGAATTAATTTTCTCTGAGGACAAGCAGGCTGCTTGTTCTCACATGTGGGTCGGCGGCCCAGGAAATGGCAAATTTTTCTACAGCAAAATTAAAAAAGTTTTGCCAGAGCCTTCTAGCGCGTGAACCACATCCACCATGCATGCGCGGACGACTTCCGCCTGTCACGTGAGCGTTCACGCTCAGTTTTTTCTTGTCCACGGTGAGGTGAAGAGGTTATTCCCTGTTCGCTTCGCTGGCCCAGGAGAGAGACTCTTCACAATTCTTTTTGTATTTTCCTTTCTTTATATCGTTATTCGTTCTTTTTTTTTTTTTTAACCCTGGTATTTTTTCTTAGTTTTTGGCACTTTCTAAGTTTTCTTTCTTTTCGACGCGGTTGGCCTTTTTCCCTTTTGTGCCCTTTACTTTTTTGGCACGATCGCGTCGTTTAATTTTGCCGAAGCCGTTTTTCCTTCCATGTGATCGAAGACACCCAGTGGCTTCAAACGTACTCGGTGCAACCGGACCATCTCGGATACCGATACCCACGCTTGGTGTATCCAATGCCTTGGGCTCGACCATAGCCCAGCCACTTGCACTCTGTGTCTTCGCATGAAGAAACGGACCCAAGTGCCTCGAGAAGCCCAATGAGAGAAGCTTTTTGGGGCTCGGTCCGGTCCTTCGACATTGGTACTGAGGTTGGCGGCGTCGACATCGAGGGATGCATAGACGTCGGGAGTGAAGGTAATGGCTGCGGAACGACCAACTCGTGCTGGCAGCAGTAAGGCATCGAATGGGTCTCTACCTGTCTCGAAGCCTCCTGTTATGCAGGCCCCCCGAGCCCGACCTTCGTCGGACCTGGCCCCGAGGAGATGTGAGGATTCCACATCTTCCTCATCAGTACCGAGGAGTCTTGATGACGGACGTTGAGCGAAGGCGAACAAGCACCGTCATAGTTCTCCTTCCACACACGGTGCTGGGAGCTCCGGGACTTCGAGGGATTCGGCACCCGAGAAGTGTCGGCGCCAAGAGGATCGCTGTCCCCCTATTCAGGAGGTGCCGATGCGTCAGTCTAGCAGCCCGGTACCTGCTCCTGAGCCTCGACAGATTCTGCCACCGGCTCCTTTACCGACCCCGCGGCTCTCGATGAGTGCATCAGGGCCCTGCTTCCAGAGCTTCTGGAAGGGTTGCTGCGCCAGTCTGCTACGGTGTCGGGGGTGCTTGTGCCTTCCGTACCGTCTGCTGCAATGGCATCTGGTCCTTCGCCTGTGGTGAGGTCCCCGACCTCGGTGCCGCCTGCCACCTAGGTCGACTCCCCTTTGACGTCGGTGGAGGAAGCTTCACCGGAGTCCAGGCGTGCGTTGACTTCTCGGCACCGCCATCGAGGACATTGTTCCTCAGCGTCGAGGCAGGATCAGTTTCGAACTTCTCTGAGGGATGTCTTGTCCGATACTGAAGATGAGAGTTCGTGGGAGGAAGAGGAGGATCCCAGGTACTTTTCTTCTGACGAGTCTTATGGGATTCCTTCTGAACCTTCCCCTCCACTAGAAAGGAGACTGTCTCCACCGGAGAGTCTGTCCTTCACCTCCTTTGTCCGGGAAATGGCTGCGGCTATTCCCTTCCCTATGGAGGTTGAGGATGAGCCCAGGGCTGAGATGCTCGACGTCCTGGATTATCCTTCTCTGCCTAGAGAGACTGCAACGGCTCCTTTGCATAATGTACTGAAGGAAGTCCTTATGCAAAACTGGTCGTTCCCTCTGTCTAACTCTGTGATCCCATAAAAGACTGAATCTCAATATCGGATCCACGGTGAGCCTGGATTGATGAGGTCTCAGTTACCTCACAATTCCATGGTGGTGGACGCCGCTCTCAAAAGAGCCAAGAGTACTAGGGACTATGCCTCGGCACCTCCAGGCAGAGAATCTAGAACCTTGGACTCTTTTGGGAGGAAGGCGTATCAGGCCGCTATGCTCGCTGCCAAAATAGAAACATACCAGCTCTTCACGAGCATCCACTTGTGGAACTCGATGAGGCAACTGTCTAACTTGGTTGATGCACTCCCTCCGGAGCAGGCTGAGCCTTTTCGCCAGGTGGTCAGGTAGCAGAAGGTCATGGCTGCATGTCTCTGACCTGGATCATTCGGTCCAGCAGCGGATGGCGGATGTTCCTTGTTGGAGGGATAATCTTTTTGGTGAGAAAGTAGAGGATCTAGTTGACCAGCTCAAGAAGCACAATGATGCTATGGATTCTGTCTCCTGCTGGGGCGTCTTCTGCTACTATCTCCTCATCTTGGAGGTTTTTTGGAGGGAAGAGGAGTGCTCCCTATTCCTATGCTAGACGTAGGTACACTCCTGCTTCTCGGCAGCCTGTCCAGGTTCAATCCCAGCGTGCTCGTTCTCATCAACAGCGTGTGCCTAAGGCCTCTTCAGCTCTCCAGCAAAAGCAAGGGATGGGTTTTTGACTGGCTCCAGTTCAGCATAGCCTCAGTAAAAGTGTCCGTGCCGGACGACTTGCTGGTTGGAGGGGAGGTTGATATTTTTTCACCAAAGGTGGCCTCTCATAATCTCCGACCGGTGGGTTCTTCAAATAGTCTGGTCAGGATACACCTTCAATCTTGACTCCAAACCTCCATATTGTCCACCGGGAGCTCATTCTTACAGTTCCCAGCACAAACAGATACTTGCAGAGGAACTCTCCACCCTTCTGAAGGCCCAAGCGGTCTAACCCGTTCCACCAGGGGAAGAAGGGCTGGGATTCTATTCCAGGTACTTCCTTGTGCAAAACAAAACAAAACGGGGGATGCGTCCCATCCTATACCTAAGGGCCCTGAACAAATTTCTAGTCCGTGAAAAGTTCAGGATGGTTTCCCTAGGCACCCTTCTTCCCATGATTCAGGAAAACGATTGGCTATGCTCTCTGGACTTAAAGGATGCTTACACACACATCTCAATACTTCCAGCTCACAGGAAGTATCTTCGATTTCGACTGGGAACACAGCACTTTCAGTACTATGTACTGCCTTTTGGCCTGGTGTCTGCGCCCAAAGTGTTTACCAAATGCCTAGCTGTAGTCACAGCGTCGCTACGCAGACTGGGAGTGCATGTGTTTCCTTATCTTGACGATTGACTGGTGAGGAGCACCTCGAAGGAGGGTGCTCTGGAGTCCATGCGAATGACTATTCGGGTGCTAGAGCTACTGGGGTTCATCATAAATTATCCCAAGTCCCATCTCACCCCATTCCAAACATTGGAATTCATTGGAGCCCTGTTACACTCAGACAGCTTGAGCTTATCTTCCCGAGACAAGGACGGACCACCTTCTGTCCCTGGTGTCCATGGTTCAAGCGTCTCATCTGGTCACGGCTCGGCAAATGTTGAGACTTCTGGGGCACATGGCCTCCACAGTTCATGTCACGCCCATGGCACTTCTACATTTGAGATCAGCTAAATAGACCCTAGCTTCCACGTGGTTTCAAGCTACGGGGGATCTAGAGGATGTAATCCAACTGTCCACCAGCTTTCGAAATTCTCTTCACTGGTGGACAATTCAATCTAATTTGACCATGGGATGACCATTTCAAGTTCCTCAGCCGTGAAAAGTGCTGACGACGGATGCATCTCTCCTGGGGTGGGGAGCTCCACACTCAGGGAGGCTGGTCCTTTCAGGAAAGAGGTCTGCAGATCAACCTCTTGGAATTAAGAGCGATCTGGAACGCTCTAAAGGCTTTCAGAGATCGGCTGTTCAACCGTATCTTAATTCAGACAGACAATCAGGTTGCCATATTTTACACCAACAAGCAGGGGGGCATCGGATCTCGCCCTCTGAGTCAGGAAGCCGTCCAGATGTGGCTTTGGGCTCACCGTCACCACATGTTTCTCCAAGCCACTTATCTGTCAGGCGTAAACAAGAGTCTGGCCGACAGGTTGAGCAGGATAATGCAACCTCATGAGTGGTCACTGAACATGGACGTAGTCCGCAAGATCTTCTGAACATGGGGCACCCCCTCGGTGGATCTTTTTGCCACTCAGATCAATCACAAGGTCCCTCAGTTCTGTTCCAGGCTTCAAGCCCACGACAGACTAGCGTCAGATGCCTTTCTCCTACATTGGGGGACAGGCCTTCTGTATGTGTATCCTCCCATACCTCTAGTAGGAAAGACTTTGCTGAAACTCAAGCAAGACTGCGGAACCGTGATCCTGATTGCACCCTTCTGGCAGCTTCAGATTTGGTTCCCTCTTCTTCTGGAGTTGTCCTCCCAAGAACCGTGGAGATTGGACTGTTTTCTAACACTCAGAACGAGGGGTCACTTCTACATCCCAACATCCAGTCTCTGGCTCTCATGGCCTGGATGTTGAGAGCTTAGAATTTGCCTACTTGGGTCTTTCAGAGGGTGTCTCCCGAGTCTTGCTTGCTTCCAGGAAAGATTCCATGAAGAGGTGTTACTCTTTCAAATGGAGGAGGTTTGCCGTCTGGTGTGACAGCAGGGCTCTAGATCCTCTTTCTTGTCCTACAGAGAACCTGCTTGAATACCTGCTACACTTGTGCTTATCATCGCCGTGTAGAGGGTAAGCCTATCTCTGGACAGCCTTTAGTTGTTCGCTTCATGAGAGGTTTGCTTTTGTCAAAGCCCCCTGTCAAACCTCCACCAGTGTCATGGGATCTCAACTTCGTTCTCACCCAGCTGATGAAAGCTCCTTTTGAGCCACTGAATGCCTGCCATCTGAAGTACTTGACCTGGAAGGTCGTTTTCTTGGTGGCAGTTACTTCAGCTCATAGAGTCAGTGAGCTTCAGGCCTTGGTAGTGCATGCATCTTATATCAAGTTCCATCACAACAGAGTAGTCCTCTGCACGCACCCTAAGTTTCTGCCAACGGTGGTGTCGGAGTTCCATCTGAACCAGTCAATTGTCTTGCCAACTTTCTTTCCCCGTCCTCATACCCTTTCTGGCGAAAGCAGTTTGCACGCCTTGGTCTGCAAGAGAGCATTGGCCTTTTACGTGGAGCGGACAAAGCTCTTTAGACCGTCGCCCAGTTGTTGTTTTTTTTTTATCCCAACAGGAGGGGAGTCACCATTGGAAAACGCATAATCTCCAATTGGCTAGCAGATTGCATTTCCTTCACTTATGCCCAAGCTGGGCTGACTCTGGAGGGTCATGTCACGGCTCACAATGTTAGAGCCATGGTGGCGTCAGTGACTCACTTAAAGTTAGCCTCCATTGAGGAGATTTACAAAGCTGCAATGTGGTCATCAGTCCACACATTCACATCTCACTACTGCCTTCACCAGGATACCCGACGCAACAGTTAGTTTGGGCAGTTGGTGCTGCAGAATCTGTTCGGGATTTAGAATCCAACTCCACTCCCCTAGACCCACTTTTGTTCTGTTCCAGGCTGCACTCTCAGTTAGTTGTTTATGGTTTCAGGTCAATCTGTGTTATGTCCTCGCCGTTTCGAGGCCCAATTGACTAATGTTCATTGTTTTGAGTGAGCCTGGTTGCTAGGGATACCCCACATGTGAGAACAAGCAGCCTGGCTTGTCCTCGGAGAAAGCAAAGATACATACCTGTAGCAGGTATGTATCTCCTCCACCGCTAACTCCAGACTTCGTTCCTTTTATCTTGCGGCACCTCATGCCTGGAACCGTCTTCCCGAACCCATACGTCTAGCTCCATCTCTACCTGTCTTCAAATCTATGCTGAAAGCTCACCTTTTCACTACTGCCTTTGACTCCTAACCGCTACTCATTTGCCCTCCTCCCCTGTTCCTCTTTACCCTGTAATTTCCTTGCCCGAAATGTTTTGTTTGTGTTACCTGGATTGTAAGCTCTTTGACTGTCTCTGTATGTCAAATGTACAGCGCTGCTTGCGTCTGGTAGCGCTATATATATGCTAGTAGTAGTAGTAGGTATTCTTCGAGGACAGCAGGCTGATTGTTCTCACAAACCTGCCCACCTCCCCTTTGGAGAAGTTGTTTATTTGCTTTTTGATTAAACTGAGTGGGAGCGGGAGCGCTCATGCGACGAGCCGGAAGTCGCCTGCGCATGCGCGGTGCACGTAGTTTGTGCGCTAGAAGGCTCTGGCAAAACTTTTTAAATTTTGCTGTAGAAAAATTTGCCGTTTCCTGGGCCACCGTGGATGCCAACCCACATCTGAGAACAATCAGCCTGCTATCCTCGGAGAATACCTGCTTACAGGTATGTATCTTTGTTTTTCTGTGTGACTTAACCCTACGCTCTGGAACAATAACATCTAAGACTTGCAAAGTAGAAAACTTCAAGTTTAAAAGTAAAACACTTGGATCAACTTCGGTTACTTCCAACAATGGAATAACCAAAGACCAATAAGTAGCTCTATCAGTTTTTCCTCTCCCAACCCCTGTATTGCGAAGAAGAAAAATTCAAAGTAAAAATACAATAGTGATCAAACCAGATCGCAGACTCCCAGCTACAAAAAGTCAACAGTGAAGGATCATTGGCACATAAAAGATCCAATGTATGACCTTTTTCATGTGTTGGAACTGTTGATTAGATATCAAATTGCAAATTATACATAAAAGATTAAAAATAAATCACCCACTGAGATATCATGTATATTATCAAAGTGCAAATTAAAATCACCCAGTACTATCAACTTAGAAAACCTAATTCTGGCATCAAGGATCTGTGCATACAAAGTAGATGATACTGAAGACCAAACCCCTGGTGCACCTGAATTCCTTCATGCACCCTTCATCGCTGTTAAGAAGCGCACAGCTTCACTTCCAGTTTTTGATGTGAGACCATGTTTCTTTGCTTTCATTTTTGGACCTGGGACCCTTCTTTGTTCAGTGATGATCTGTTTTTTTTTTTTATTTGAGCCCATGCTTCTATGCAAGGGAACTTTCTTTTTGATTTGAGACCATTATTCTGTGAAATAATTTTTGATTTTGAGACCTTGCTTCTGTGCATTTGGTTTTGGATCTGGGACCCTTCTTTTGCAGAGAGGGAACTGTTAATGATGTTTTGAACTGCACTACAGTATTTGACATGAGAGCCTGCTTTTCCTGCCAGGGAACCACTTTTTATCTAATAACGTGCTTTTGCAGCAAGCAAACCATGCTTGTTTGAGCATTGGATAATGGCAAAGGAAGTGCTTAAGACAGTGAACTTTAAAGATGTTTTGAGTTGACTTGCTTTTAAAGTATGACAGCAATTTTTGGACCTGACACGCTGCACTATGTGACCCGAGAGCCTGCCTTTCCTGCCAGGGAACCACTTTTTATCTGAGACCGTGCTTATGCAGCAAGCAAACCATGGTAAGATTCTTGTTCACAATGAGTTTTATGCAGTACAGTACTGTATGTACCCCTATTTCTGTTTGTTTACATTGACAGCACTTTCTTTTTACTCTCATCCTTAGATCTGGAGTGTTTTCAGTTCAGTTCTGTATTGATTCCTGCTTCAAACTGTTTTTGACTGGAGAAGACAAAACAGGGAGCGCTGCTCGGTTCACATTGTCTGCTGTAGAAGACAACTCTAGTGAGGTTGAGCATGCAGTAGATAAATATCATTTCCTTGCTCGGTTCTGTGTTTCTGTTCATATTGCCTGCTGTAGAAGACAGCTCTAATGAGGCTGAAATATGGTTCCCTTGCTTGTTTGTGTTTTTGTTCACACTGCCTCTGTACAATTGTGAAATATTGTATACTGCTCTTATGTTTGTGCTGAAATTGCCTGCTGTACGAGAAACACAATCATGCCATAAACTGTACAATTATTTTTGTTGCTGATTAGTGTTAATAAACAGTATTTTTAAATACAGATACCCTGTGCCTGTTCTTTATGCATAAAGTATGTTTTCAGTTCATTTTTAAGGGGTTACCATTGTTTTCTATATTATCCGACTTTTCTCTTATCCAGCAATGGGCTGGTCTCGTTTACAACAGATAATCGAGACTGTACGTTTTTGGAAATGATCTAGAAATAGAAATAATGACTGAGGTGATCGATTTTTCTAGATGACACAAAATTATTCAGAGTTGTTAAATTGAATGAGGATTATGAGAAATTTCAGGAGGACCTTATGAGATTTGAGAAATTGGGCATCCAAACATTAGGTGAAATTTAATGTGGACAAATGCAAAGTGAAGAGAAAAGTAGGGGGCGACTAAATGACTTCCAGTCATCTGACATGGGAACATGTTTCGGCAGATAGCTTTTTGCTCTTTCACGCGTAGCATTATTTTCCTGCAATTTTGAACCATCAACATCAGAGCACCTACACTTGCTTGTGACCCCTGAATCAAGAAGGCCTTATCCGCTGAAGCTTGGTCCCATGTTGGGTCCTTCCTTGATGCTTGTTCATTAAAGTTTCGGATTTATCCACCTGCCAACTGAAAGTCATTTGGTCGTCCACTACTTTTCTCTTTGCATTTGGATTCACCGTAGTCACCGTAGGGGTTCTTTTCCTGTTTTCTGGTGTTATGCAAATGCATAGTAATGCACATAGGGAAGAATAACCCAAATCACATCTAATGATTCTAGGTTTACATTAGGAGTTGCCACTATGGAAAAGGATCTAGGTGTCATTGTGGAAATCTTCTGCTCAGGGTGAGGCATTAGCCAAAATAGCAAACAGAATGTTGAGAATTAAGAAAGGAATGGAGAATACAACAAAAAAAAAATGTTATAATGCCTTTATAGGTTTGTGGTGCAACTATACTTGAGTATCATGTGTAGTTCTGGTGTTCCTATCTCTAGCAGAAAGGGCCGGCAAAGGGGGTCAGGGAGGGGCGAGGGAAGCCTGAGAAGCAGCTTATGGAAGTTAGTAGCTCTGAGCCTTTGACTTCAGGGGATAGATGCTCTCATGGTTTGGCAAGTCTGGAGCTGCAGGTTGGAGGCTAATGAGATGTAACCCACAGGACAGGAATCAGAGCTCTGGAACTGTGGCAGGCTATCCAGTTAAGTTTAATTGAAAACAAAAAGTGAAGACAGTAGGAAAATCTTGGCAACTGGAAAGTTGATTAGAGGTAGCTTATTGCCAGCACAGCAGCAGGGATAGACTGCAGAATGTGTCAGTCCTACAGGGGAAAACACTAGCTTTTTGTGGTAAACTGTTTTTGCCACGTGTGATGGGGCCATGAAGGAAGACAGTGGGCTGGCCTCAGGGCAGGAGGAAAGAATGGGAGATGACTGGAAGCTCCCCAGATGATTTATTCATGTGCAAGATAGGAAAGGAATCATGCGCAAGATAGGAAGGGATCCTTCTTGCAAGCCGAGTCCGAGATAGCAGCATATGCTAGATGCCGCCACAGAGCAGCAGGACCCGTGGAGCGCATGTAAAGTGCAAGCAGAGGTTTTTCTCTCCCAAATTAATTCTAGTAATGCACCAAGCATATATGTCAGTGGAGCAGAGGACTAAAGCTCTTCCTCCCATGTCATGAGTACAGGCTCCAAGGTAGGAGCAGGTTAGCTCTCTGAATCTTAGAAAAGTGGAACAAAGTCCAAAATCTCTTGAGGGGCAGGATACTTTTTTTTAGGGTGCATTAGTCCAGAAGCAGGGTCTTGGTGGAAGGAGAAGAAGGTTGAGCCCAGGAAGGGTCTGTGATGATTATAAATGTTATGTTTGTTTTGTTGTAAACCACCTAGAATTTGAAAGAGTGCAGGATATAAGAATTGTTTAAAAATAAGGTATGGGGGAATTGGAGGAGGACCTTGGAGGAGAACCTTATAGGAATCTGATAGAGAAGAGTCAATTGTGGTTAAGGAAGAGCTCCTGTGCTTTGTCTGTAGATTTACAAGAGTGTTGATAACTGCTGAACAACCTCCTCCGTAGGTGCAGGCTATGGAGGATTGAATGCTTAGGAGCACTCAAAAACCCCAGGAAGCATTCCCACGCCATCATATCATATTAGGGATATGGTTGTAGAAGAACTGGAACAGCCAAGGGCTACCTAAGTGGATACACTGGTTTCAGCAGCCTTGCATACCTTGATTTCAGTAGAAGGGGGATTGGGGAGAGGGATAAATGCTAGAATCACTAATGAAACAAATGTTTGAGGTCCTGGGCCGCTCCCTGCAAGCAGCAGTCTGTGGGTTCTCTGTGGCACAGGCATTACAAAGGTGGATCAAGCTATTCCTGCCTACAGAGCACCAGGGGAAATTACTCCATTGGTGGAGTGACTTGATGTGTTGGAATCCACAGCAGCATTTTGGTGGATGTCATATATAGCTTGATACATGTATGTCTCTGAGACATTTGACCATATCTGTGGCTGCATGCTGGCAACTGTGGTTGCAACAGTGGGTAGCTGACCCAGCTTCCAAAACCAGACTTGTAGCAAATTACATTTTAAAGGTCAGTTGCTTTTTGGTGAAGACCTAGAGAGGTTAATAAAGGAACTAGAAGAACAGAGAGGGCCTATCAATAAAACCATGTACCTTGAGAAAGGTACAGTTGATTCCTTCTGTCTCTTCAGCAGATTTCATAAGAGCATAAGAATAGCCATACTGGGTCAGACCAAAGGTCCATCTAGCCCAGTATTCTGTTTCCAACAGTGACCAACCCAGGTCACAAGTACTGTCAGAAACCCAAATAGTAGCAACTTTCCATGCTACCAATCCCAGGGCAAGCATTGGCATCTCCATGTCTGTCTCAATAGCAGAGTATGGACTTTTCCTCCGGGAACTTGTCCAAACCTTTTTTTAAACTCAGATACACTAACTGCTGTTACTACATCTGGCAACGAGGTCAAGAGCTTAACTGTTCGTTGAGTGAAAAAAAATATTTTTTCCTATTTGTTTAAAAGTATTTCCATGTAATTTCATTGAGTGTCCCCTAGTCTTTGTACTTTTTTTCAGCCCTTGAAATATGCAGAAACCTAACTAAGCAAATTTCCTTTCAGAGCAACTGGAGAGGGGTTTTGGAAGTCGAGAGCTGGGTCTTGAGGAATAATCTGTAATCCAAAGGGATGGCTTCTGGGCCCATGACTGGATGGTTCCAGTCAGTCGACTTGCTGGACGCTACCAGGAATGGACCTGTGACAGATCAGGCCAGTGGGGCTGGACATAATCTGGGACAGATGTGCCATGGAGTTGACAGCAGCAATTCTGGAGGTGATATTGGTGTCTGATTGCACTTCCCTGTAGATGGATGTAGCAGTGGAGGAGACATTATTTTGGCTTCTTCAGTTACAGGCAATCACGTCTACCAGTAATGGAGAAGGGAAGCATACACTATTCCAGATACTTGGTAGTGCCCAAGAATAGAGGCCTGTATTGACCAGTCCTGAACCTCAAGGGTATCAATGCGTCAGCAGCAAGGTGAAGAGTATATCTCAGTTCACTCAATTTTGCATAACCCTATCTGCACATTTCAATCAAGCTATCTTTTACAGAAGGCTCTCAGATTTGCAGTGTTAAGTTTACATTTTCAATTACAAGCCTCACCATGTGATGGCTCCACAGATTTTCTCCAAAGTGATTGTGGTTATAGCGACTGTTTTCTGGAAAGAAGAAATAGTGCATCCTTATTTGGACAGCTAGTTTATAGGGGCAAAAATTAAGCAGGAGATCCAGGGGTCTACTGCTAAGGTAATTCAGCTATTGGAATCCCTTTGCTGGGTGGTCAATAGGGACTGTCTGGATAAGAGTAGCCTTACAGATTCCTGGTTTTTGGAATATGGGGGGGACCCATTTTGACAAAAGGAAGGACCAAGTCACATTGTTGCAGGCCAAGGTCCAGAAAGTGCTCATGAAGATGCAAGGTTTCAATTTTCAAATTTATTTGCTATACCACCTAATTAGCATAATGTATAGTCGATTCACAAAATTTATCAGAAAAGAAAGGCATGAGGAATTACAGTTTACATCAAGAAGAGTAAAGAACAGGGCCTTGCTAATGCTGCATCCAGGCTCCAGAAATCCCTACCATATAGCTAGTTCACCAATGGAAATATCTTACGAACTAAACAAAGTATAATAGAAGGTATCTTATATGTATAGGCAACCAGTGTTCTGATTTTAAAGGAGGGGTAAAATGATCAAATTTATGTGCTCTGGTAATTAACAGCTATGTTTTGAACAAGTTGAAGATGTCTAAGATCCACTACATATATGCTCTGAAATAAGGCATTATGGCAATCCAGATTACATAAAACTAGTGCATGAAGTGGAGTATGAATAGCTTTTCTGTCCAAGAGTTTCTGTATTGATCTAATCTTCCTTACTTAAAAAAATAAATAAATAAATACTGATTACTGGCGATAAGATGAAAGTCCAAACTGGGGTCCAAAGTTACTCCCAAGATTTTTATAGTTTATTAGGTTTGGTATACTGTTTCTCATCAGAACAAATCGAAAAGCTTTAAAATAAGTATAACATTTGAATAAAGGAAAAGAACACCATAATGAAGCAGAAAAGCAGACACTCAGAACAACAGGCGACAATCAAACATCCAAGATAATCAGTCCAAAGAATATAAGGAAAAGACAACACTCCAAAATATACACAGCTTTAAATCCTGAAACCCATTAATTAAAAACTTATGATCCCATCCCTCTTCACAGAAAACCACACCAGAACAACCATCAATGTTCAAAACCTAATTAAAAAAAGTAAGTTTTTAGAGATGTACGAAAGGCAGGATAAGAGCTTTCGAGACGTAACTTCATTAGGAGCGAGTTCCAGAGAGCGGGAGTGAGGAAGAAAAGAGTGGAAGAGCGCATGGATTTTCATTGTGCTTTAGATGGATGCAGTAGGACAAACTTGTTATCAGTCAAAGACCGGAGAGTGCAAGCAGGTTTATAGGGGATAATCTGAGAAGCTAGATAGGAGGGAGTGGTAGAATAATAAAACCTTGTGCATTAGCATAAGAAATTTGAATTTAATGTGAAATTCAATAGGAAGATGTGAAGACATTGCAGTAAAGCATAGTGTTTAGTGTGCCAGATTATATGGGCAGCAGTATTCTGGAGGGTTTGGAAACTTCTTAGATTAGCTTTAGTAATACCGGCATACACTGAATTACAGTAGTCACAGTGGGAATTAATATAGGCTTAAAAGAGAGAACAAAGTGATGGTGCGTCAAGAATATTACAAATTGTTCATAGATGACGAAGAAATAAGAAGCCTATCTTCAAGAATTGAGAAATTTGTGGGGTGAACTCAGAATCCAGAGTAATTCCAAGGTATTTGAAGGAGCTGACAGGGGTGATTGGTCTATCGAAAAGGAGCGGAATTGTAGTTGGGGTTGGGAATGATCCAACTAGCAACAGTTTTTTCATGGTTTAGAACAAGATGATTCTGCCTTAGCCATCGAGCAGCTACTTGCAGGTAGTTCTGGAAAGGCATTTAACATAGGTAACTGTGACTTTCTTGAACCTGCACAAACCTTCATCACTCATAGAAATAAACACAGGACTCGTGCAACTGAAATGGCAAACAACTTGGCCACAAGTTTATTCAGCACAACTTATTATCTGATTACCATGCCAAAACTCAAAGCTTTTGCTTCAACATGAAAAATCCCAGTCCACCACCATTAGTAAGATTGATAGGATAACATAACTCCAGAACTCCCTGCTGCTTAGCAAGGGGGTTCAAATTGAGGCACAACTCTCTTAGCTGCAGACCTTATCTTGAATCAGGCTTGGGTACACCTGCCCCCAGTCCAGGGTAGTATCACTTGTCCGGGGATCTACCCATCAGCTGCGGTCAGTTGAGACCAAGAAAACGTCCTCAAGCTTGCACTGTAAATTGTTATTGAACAAGTTGTTCCCAGTGTCTGAGAGATGGGTGCCACTCTTCCATAAAAACCTTTCACAAAGCTCTTCAGCCCACGTATTCAACACCTGCAGGCACACAGCTGTAGAATCCATGTGGCAGTCTGCCTGTTAACCTTCTTTCTTTCTCTCCCCCATAACCTCAGTTGTTTGTGACACAATCTGGGTATTATGTTTGACCAAGTAATCAGAGTACGGGGAGAACAGTTGTGAGATGCTGGACACAAGTTGAGCCTAGCCATCTGCACCAACTCAGTGCAAGATCTGGCTCCCAAATCATTGCCACCGAGATGTAAGACAATGGCACTTGGGGTGACCAATCTTGGAAGAATGGGATAAGGTCAGCCCATCTCATTCCCCTAGCTTCCATCCAGTGCACGCTCATGCCCTTGGGAGCCAGACCAAGGTGGCGCTGTAATGTCTTGCCTCTGCTCGGCAGGCGGCCCATTTGACAAAAGTATCTGACAATCCACACACATCTTTCACCCTGAAGGCAGCCTCTGCAACAGAACATAAATGGTTACATTAGCAAAAGGCCCCAAGGCTGTTGGGGAGCACATTTCTAACGCATGATTTATAAGCCTCGGACAACTTCTGCCTATTCGCTTAACAGTCACAGGGGAAAACCCGTCGGCTGCCACGATGGTGGAGGCCCCTATCCTGAATGAATGGGTCCCAGAGTTGACTGGATTGTTTCCAAACCTCTGCAAACATTTGCGTAAGACTGCCGAGACCTGGAATAGGATGAGCAGGGAACCCTCCTGGTGTATCAAAAAGGGGTTACTTCCTACAGGTCTCATTGCCATGTAGACCCTTGTGTTTAGTACTGGGCAGGTAGAGATAGAGTTGACATGGGTCAACAAGATGACTTGCCTTCTACCCATGGGATCCATTTTGGATCTATGAATTGTCAGCCGGAGGGAAGGACCCACCAGGATGACACTGCTGAGCAGTGTCATTGGTGGCTGTCTTGGAGGGGGCCACCAATTCACTCCAAAGAAAGTCCCAAAGAAGGCCAAGGAGAAGGCGTCCCAGAATAGGCTAGTCTCGAACTGTGAATTGCTGACCACCATGGAATGCCAAATATCTAGCAGTGCCCCATGTGTGATAGGAGCCTCTTATCGAACCTGGCTCCCTGCTTACACTTCCAGCCCTCCAGGAGCTTCTTTATGAGAGAACTTCTCCTAGGGTCACCCCAACCCTTAACCTTAAAAAAAAATAACACAGAGGTTAATTAACCAACCACCGTAGCACAAGACATGCCCACTCTCCTTGCCCAAACAATGTATTCCACAAGTAAATTCTCTGGGATGGGGATGCTGAGCCAACCGTGGGCTACCAGGACGGAGCGGACTCTGGCAAATCCCTTCATATAGTCTTTCTATGTTCCTGGTGCCACAGAGTGTCGCAGCAGCCTCCAGGCATCGGGGGCCATACCCTGACTCACCAGGAACCCTGGAAATAGACCCCAAAACCAATTCCACTGGTCCCATCTGAATATAGCTGTATGTCCACATTGGTCATATGGTCATCCAACCATACCACTTTGCCATTGAAGTTAACAAGGAACATTTTGAGATGATCTTTCATAAGCCTTGTAATTCTAATGTAATGAAATGGCCTTCGAACTCCTGCCATAGAACTGGACAATGGCCGCGAAAATGCTCTTCCCATGACAGTGACTCTGCAAGCAAAGTTGAGGTTACCCACCAGAGATTGCATATCCCGTAGCATAACCTTGGTTCTTGGTCCCCACAGGAGAAATGGCATCATATCAATCTTTGGAATTACAAGCAGTCTGTAACACCCTCAAAGCTTTCCAGGACCGCCTCCTCAATAAGATAGTTCTTATTCGCATGGACAACCAATTTGAAATGTATTACCTCAAAAAACAAGGGGGAATAGGTTCTTATCTTCTCTGTCAACAAGCAGTTCGGACATGGACTTGGGCAACTTCTCAAAACATCTCCATAAGAGCCATTTACATCTACCTAGCAGGCAAGCAAAATGTTGTGGTAGACAAATTGAGCAGAGTCCTTCAGCCTCTCGAGAGGTCTCTCAGCATGCCTGTGCTTTGTCAAATCTTCCAACAGTGGGGAAGCCCAGCAATATATTGCATCTCTTCAGAACAACAAGCTTCCTCGCTTCTGTTCTAGAATCCATGCTCCCAACTGTGTAGCTCTGGATATTTTTCTGCTTCATTGGGGAACAGATCTTCTATACACCCTTTCCTCCACTGCCTCTGTTGGCAAAACTCTTCTCAAGCTACATCGAGACCAAGGGACCATGATCCTAATTGGCTCCTATTGGCCACGTTAGATTTGGTTCCTTCAAGGAGCAGTTGAGGGTAGATCCCTTTCCAACCCTGATAACACAGAACGAGTGATCCCTCCTGCATCCAGACCCCTGCTCTTTGGCCTCGACGGCATGGTTCTTGATGACATAAACTTAGTGTCCTTAAATCTTCCAGATGCTGTCTTTAGGATACTCCTAGCTTCCAGGAAGCTGCCTATGCAGAAATGTTACCGTTTCAAGTGGAAAAGATGTTCTTTCTGGTGTACAGCCAGAGCATTGACTATGCTCTCACCCTTCTTTTATGGAGTACCTCCTCCATCTTTCTGTTTCTGACCCCAAAACAGAATACATTTCAGTGCTATTGGTGCTTTCCACTCTAGGGTTGATAATAAGCCTGTTTCTATTCATCCCTGGATAGTTAGATTCCTGAAAGGTTTATTTCATACCAAACCTATTAAAATGCCTCTGGTAGCATGGGATCTTAATGTCGTCCTCACAGTTCTCATGAAATCTCCATTTGAACCACGCCTTTCTTAGTCTCTGAAATTCCTCACTTGAAAAATACTGTTCTTAATAGCACTTACTTCTGCCAGATGAGTAAATGAACTTTAAACTCTTGTGGCAGACCTGCCTTACATCAGGTTCTACCGCAATAGAGTTGTTCTCTGAACCCACTCCAAATTCCTCACTAAAGTGGTATCAGAGTTCTACCTCAATCAATCCATTGTACTTCCTGTCTTCTTTCCTAAGCCACATTCTCGTCCTGGAGAAGCAGCACTACATACCTTAGACTGCAAGCGTGTTCTAACGTATTTTCTGGAGCATATTAAACCTCATAGAAAATCCTCCCAGCTTTCTGTATCTTTTAACCCTAACGGATTGGGGATTCCCATCACCAAACGTACTATCTCAACTTGGCTGGCTGACCGTATCTCCTACACGTATGCTCAGGCTGACTTGACCCTTCATGGCCATGTCACCACTTACAATGTAAGAGCCACGGTGACTTCAGTAGCCCATTTCCATTCTCCCTACATTGAAGAAATTTGCAAGGCAGCAATGTGGTCTTCTATCCACACCTTCACTGCTCGATACTGTCTGGAGCAGCATTCCAGGGAGGATAGCCATTTGGACAAGCAGTCATGCAAAATTTTTTTACTACTTGAATGTCACCTCCACCCTCGGGCCCCTTTTTTAACGCCAGGCTCACATTTTGTTTGTTACCAAGTTTATTAACAGCATTGTGAACCTGGCAGCTAGTGAGTCCCACATGTGAGAATATTATGTCTATCCTCGGAGAAAGCAAAGTTACCTGTAGCAGGTGTTCTCCAAAGACACTGTGGGAAAGATACCAGTGCCAGAAATGGTATTCAGTGCTGACGAATCAGAGAAACTGAAACAAATCTCTGTAAACATGGAAGATGTAATAGAGCAATTTGACAAACTGAAGAGTAGCAAATCACCTGGACCAGATGGTATACATCCCAGAGTACTGCTATAATTGAAAAATGAACTTGCAGATCCATTAGTAATATGTAATTTATCTTCAAAATCAAGCATAGTACTGGAAGATTGGAGGGTGGTCAATACAACACATCTTTAAAAAAGGTTCCAGAGATGATCCAGGAAATTATAGACTGGTGAGCCTGACGTCAGTGCTAGGCAAAATGGTAGAGACTATTATAAAGAACAAAATTACAGAGCATATACATAATTATGCATTAATGTAACAAAGCCAACATGGATTTAGTCAAGGGAAATCTTGCCTCACCAATCTACTACATTTCTTTGAAGAGGTGAATAAGCGTGTGGATAAAGGTGAGCTGGTTGATATTGTGTATCTGGATTTTCAAAAGGCATTTGACAGAGTACCTCATGAAAGACTACTGAGGAAATTAAAAAGTCATGGGATAGGAGGTAATGTCCTGTGGTTTAAAAACTGATTAAAAGATAGAAAACAAGAGAGTAGGGTTAAATGGTCAGTATTCTCAATGGAGAAGGGAAGATAGTGGGGTTCCCCAGGGGTTTGTGCTGGGACCGCTGCCTTTTAATTTATTTATAAATGATCTAGATATGGGAATAACTGGTGAGGTAATTATATTGCTGATGACACAAAGTTATTCCGAGTTGTTAAATCGCAAGAGGATTGTGAAAAATTACAAGAGAATCTTATGAGACTGGGCATCCAAATGGCAGATGATTTTTAATGTGAGCAAGTGCAAAGTGATGCACGTGGGAAAGAGAAACCCAAACCATAGTTACGTTATGCAAGGTTCCACACTAGGAGTTACCACCCAGGAAAAGGATCTAGGCGTCATCATTGATGACACCTTGAAACCCTCTGCTCAATGTGTAGCGGCAGCTAAGAAAGCAAATAGAATGTTAGGAATTATTAGGAAAGGAAAACAAAATTGAGAAGTTTATGATGCCTTTCTATCGCTCCATGGTGCGACCGCACCTGGAATACTGTGTGCAGTTCTGGTCACCACATCTCAAAAAAGATATAGTGGAATTAGAAAAGGTACAGAGAAGGGCGTTGAAAATGATAAAGGGGATGAGATTACTTCCCTGTGGGGAAAGGCTAAAGAGGCTGGGGCTCTTCAACTTGCTTGGAGAAGAGATGGCTGAGGGGAGATTTAGAGGGAAAGTCCTAGAATGGTTCAAGTGATTTCTAACTACCGGGTCTTACCAAGTGAAGACAAACTCCTTAATCTCCTCCCCACAGAAAGCAGAGTGCGGGGTCCCCCAGGGCTCACTACTGTCACCAATATTATTCAGTGTAATGATAGTCCCCTTAGTCTGATCACTATCCAAAAAAGGCTTTAACTCCTTAATTTACGCCGATGACATATCAATCTTTGTTCCTTTCAAAAAAATATCTATGCAAAATCACAGTTAGTATCACGGACAGCATAAATATTATGGAATCCTGGACACCAGCCTTCAAACTGTTACTGATTAGGAAAAAAAATGCATTGCCTGTTACTTACGTCACCACACAAACCGAATGCTTTACAATCATCAATGCTATGGGAACAACTTTCCCAATAGCAAACAAACTCAAAATCCTAGGAATCACCATAGACCGCAAACTATCCTTCGACAACCAGATAGTAAACACAGCAATGAAAATGTTCCTCGTTATGTGGAAACTCAAATGCATAAAAACCATTTCCCCAAAGATGTATTCTGCACACTTGTTCAAACCATGGTCCTCGTCCATTTAGTCTACTGCAATGGAATCTACGCAGGATGTAAGGAACAAACATTAAAGAAATTACGAATAGCACAAAACACATCTGCAAGACTCATATTGGGGAAAAAATGATTTGAAAGTGCAAGACCTCTCTCTACTTCAAAAACTACACTGGCTACCTATCAAGGCACACACATCCTTCAAGATTTGTTCTCTGACCTACAGAATAAACTTCAGCCTCATGCCGGACTATACGATGCCAAGGCCTTAAATACAAATCTACATACACAACCAGCTTCACATAATGTCTGCACCAATATTTGGAACTCACTTCCGAAAGACCTGAATTTCATGAACAACTACCTAACATTCTGAAAACAAGCCCACCTTTTTAGAAAATTCCTATCCAATGAACTAACGTAGTCCAGCAGAACACCGACAACACTGCACAACCATATTCATAGAACGAAACTAGGCTTACGTCACCCCATACATTATTTATTGCATTTGTATCCCACATTTTCCCACCTATTTGCATCTATATATATCTGTTATACCCGTAACCTGTTTACTTTATGTAATTGTGAGCCACTTTGAACCTACCATTAGGCGGGAAAGTGTGGGGTACAAAGACAGAAATAAAATAAAATACAGGTTTATAAAATACTGAGTGGAGTGGAACAGGTAAATGTGAATTGCTTGTTTACATTTTCCAAAAATACTAGGACTAAGGGACACACAAAGAAGCTACTAAGTAGTAAATTTAAAACGAATTGGAGAAAATATTTTTTCACACAACGAGTAATTAAAGTGGAATTCGTTGCCAGAGAATGTAGTAACAGCAGTTAACAAGGTTTAAAAAAGGTTTGGATAATTTCCTAAAAGAAAAGTAAATTAGCCATTATTAAGATGTACTTGGGAAAATCCACTGCATATTCTATAAGCAGCATAAAATCCCTTTGGTCTGTCCCAGTATGGCAATGCTTATGTTTTTATGATCTTATTTGTTCTCCATCCCTCCTGCCTCCCCTTTGAGTTGTCTTCTTAGCTTTCATAGTATATTATGGGTCCCGTGCTCGAGCATTGGGTGGGAAGGAACTCGTGCACATTTAGTGGGGGTACTGCCGCTAACATTTAAAGTGACGGTGCACTATGGCAGTGTCCGCACTGGGCTCTGTGGATGATGTCACCCGCATGTGAGACTATATGCCTGCTGTCCTCGGAGAACTCCTGCCACAGGTAAGTAACTTTGCTTTAGCAGCTGAATAGAAAACTTGTCTTACTGCAAAGTATTTGATGATGCTTTCTTTTTATTAAGAACCTGAATTGCAGAATGAATGTTTATTAGCCACTGCTGTGTTTTATCCCTCTATAACTAGACTCCTCTTTGTTTAAATATTTGGCATTTGTCTTTCTGTTGCCTCTCTCTCTCTCTATATATATATATATATACACACACACACAAACACAGTGCACTCCATTTAACCATTTAAGTGCACGTCGGATACGCGCATGCTCAGTTTAACTGTATGCCGTACTTCGGTCCCGTTTTTGGCGCCATCAATTTCTATGGGGGACAAACTTCGGTTTAGCGCACCACTGATAATTGCAAGATTCGCTTACATGCATGGGTTAAGACCACTCCTCTGCAGGGAAGACTCCGCATAAGCGCGAGCACGGAATATGGAAGCAGATTGGCACATGACAACCAACGAGATTTCAAATTTACCGCCCCTTCAGCTGCCACAGGCAGAATAAGCGAAAGACTGTTGTTAGATTGTACACTGGGGTCGTTGTCGTGGCAGAACTGTAAGACTTTAACACTGGCTGAATGAATAGAAGTTCTTAAAAAATTAGAAAACAAACAAAGTCAAGCATCTATTGCTAAAGATTATAGTGTCAATCCCAGTCAAATTTCATGTATCTTGAAGCACAAAGACCAGCTTCTGGAAGACTGGCAAAACAATACAAATCCACAATGGAAACAAAAACGGGCGGGGAAAAGCTGAGGAGGCAGAAGATGCTCTTCTTCGGTGGTTTTCTCGAGTCAGGAGCAGACAGTTTCCTGTCAGTGGTCCACTGCTTATGGAGAAAGCTAGCCAGCTAGCTGAAAGTCTTGGACTAACTGAATTCAAAGCCACTGTTGGATGGTTGGAAAGATGGAAGGAGAGGAACAACATAAAGTTCAAGAAACAGCATGGTGAGAAACAAGACGCTGATGACTTTGGTGCTGAAAATTGGGTTGTTTCAGTTCTTCCTACCATCTTGAACGAGTTTGCACCTCGTGACATTTTCAATGCTGACGAAAACGGTTTCTACTGGCGAGCGATTCCTGATGGAACACTTGCATTCAAACATGCCAACACTACTGGAGGTAAAACGTCAAAGGACTCCTTTGCTGTAATATGGTTGGGAGTGAGAATTTGGAACCCTTCGTCATTGGAAAGAGCAAATAGCTCCGTTGCTTCAAGAAAGTTAAGCGACTTCCTGTATCATACGAGGCTAAAACAAATTCATGGATGACTGGGGAAATTTGGAAGCAGTGGCTAAAGAAGTTAGACACTAGAATGCGGGCACAAAGGCATCAGATTTTGTTGCTTTGTGATAACTGCCACCAAACACTACCTCTTTGATCCAACCTATGGATCAGGGCATAATAGCTAATTTCAAACAACATTATCGGGCTCTTGTGCTATGTCATCTGATGAGTGTTATGGATGACCAGACTGGCAAGGATAAATGTGCTGTTGAACTGGCTCATAATCTATCACTACATATGCAGAAAGAAGCCTGGAATCATGTTACACAGGCAACCATTGTGAACTGCTACAAGCGGGCAAGCTTTGTTAAGGATGTGGAGAGGGACGAAACAGATACAGCTGTTGCAAACGTGTCAGATGAACAGGTTATTGACATCCCAGCTGGTGTTACTGAAGAGTTTTATCACTACGTAGCTGTTGATTACGATCTACAAACAGCTGACGACAGCACTGATGTCGAGATATGCACCTACACGTAGGCAACAACGGCTGATGATGAAACAGAGGATGAAATGAGCAGCGAGGCACATGCTGACGAAATTCAACAACCTCCACCTGTCACTTTTGCAAGAGCGCTGGAGAGTCTCAACACCGTGCGGGCCTATCTGGAGGCCACTGGATGTCAGTGCTATGACAGTTTTTACCGTCTGGCATACGTAGTCTATGGAATTTACAGACCCATTAGTGTACAGAGGACTAAAACTGATTACTTCAAGTAAGCCTAATGTCTGTTAACGGAGACTGTATACTGTGTGTATAATAATAAACAGTACTGTACAATGTTTATCAGATGTCAGGCTCATATTCATACTTTTACTTCATTTCAGTATTTATAAGAATTTTTAAAGAACAATTTCTAGTTCTATTCCTAAAATGAATTTAGTGCATCATTTGAACCAGCTGTTGTGATCTGTGTGATGCCCTTAGTCACATTAGAAAAAAGGTTGTGCTGTTTGGATATAGGCGATATTTAAAGTTTTATTTGGAGGAGAGAAATTCTTCTGGAACTCGTGACAATTATTTTAGGGCAAATGAGGGTCAATCGAGTTAAAAAAAAATGTCCATTTCTAGATGGATAAGAAGTTATTTCATTAAGGCTTATAAAATATGGGGCTTTTTGAGCCATGGGTTGAGAGCTTACTCTTGAAACCTTGTGACAGCTTCATAGGGACTGAGTTAGATACATCTGTAGCAGACTGCCTCTCAGAAGTTACTACTTACTTTTTACTAAATATTTATCATATTGTCATGGGCATCAGTAAATGCAATGCTGGGAAGAATTGTTTCAGCCCTGTCTATCTCACATGAAAAGTATACCACTGAGGCAATGGTGCAGATCCATAGGTTAATTTTTTAACCTCTTATTTCTTTTATCTGTTAATCTCAGTGGTTCCCAAACCTGGTCCTGGAGGCACCCCTACCCTAGCCAGTCAGGTTTTCAGGATACCCATAATGAATATTCATGACAGATTTGCATGCAGTGGAGGCAGTGCATGCAAATCTCTGTCATGAATATTCATTGGGGGAATCCTGAAAACCTGACTGGCTGGGGTGCCTCCAGGACCAGGTTTGGGAACACAGTGTTAATCCCCTGTTTGGACCATCCCAACCTTGGCATTCATTGTTCGTTGTTCTGTCTGTTATCTTTATACCAATACCAGATCAAAATAGTCCCGACAAAAAAGCCCCGACACAAAATAGCCCTGACCAAAAAAAAAAAAAAAACCCAGACGAAAAAGCCCTGGAAAATCAGCCTGCCTACAATTTGGCCCCCAACAAAAGGGCCCGTCCCCGAGTATTTTTACCTTTTCTACTGCTGCTTACTTTGGCAAGAGTAGAGGATCCATGAGGGAGGGAGGGAGGGAGGACATCGGCATCGCTTTAAAATAATTCTTCTGTTCCTCTGTTTCAGCAAAACAGATCACTGTCCGTATTGGATATACAGCTTGAGAAACGTTTACAGGCACTTGTTCCAATGTATAATTCGGATGATATTATTACTGTCTTTAAAAGCGTAGCTCATAATCTGTCTATTTAGAGAATTGTATAATTTAGCATGACTTAAACTGTATGTAGAGTGTAACATAAGTGAAATATGATGTTGATGGTATTTACTTATGTCATTCAATAAGGTTTTTGCTATACTTGTTTTTGTGAAGGGCTATTTTGTCAAGGCTGTTTTTTGTTAGAGGCCATTTTGTTACTAGGCTGTTTTGATTGGGCTTTTTTGTCAGTGTGCCCTTTATAACTATAATATTTAATGGTTAGCTTTGGAACAGAGAAATGGGGTGCAGTAGAAGTCTTGGGAGAATGGAATCGTTGTTCAACATCTTACAAAGATGGATATTGCCTTATTGAGCCAGTAGGTGGCACTGTACCCCCATCTGGTTCAAGGAATATAAATCTGTTGGATGCCACAAACGTTACATTTTCTATTTATTCTGATGCTTTTAGTAGCTAGGGGGGCTATGGTTGAGAAAGGAACAAGACATATGTGCCATTATCTATAACGTTAGAAAGATTACATTTTGAAATCTGACAGAAATGCTGTAATTTAGTGAAAGTGTTCTCGTTGCCTTGATTGAAACCTTTTTAATGTGTGCAAAAAATCTTTGGCAGAAGTTAAATTTCCAGTTTTCTGATTGTGTGTTCTGTCAGATCTATCTTTGAACAAAGGACGTGGATGCTTTTACCTTCTGAAATGTTCTTCTACAAAATTATCTTCCTGTTTGGATGATTTTAATGAACCAGTATCATCTAAAGTAGTTATTTCTAAAGAGTTCTTTATTATTTTTGCAAAGTCTGTCTTGTGACCACAGGGGTATGCTAAAGATGTTAACACAGCTGCTGTTCAATGTAGGCTTATTACAGGTACAGGAACAAGGAATCATAGCTTTGAAATATGTTGGTGTTGGGTAGTATGCAATAAACATTGTTTTTCTCTGACAAATGTTAGGTTATTTTAGTACTTGGGGTGAAAAAAAAATAGAAGATTTACAACTTTGATTTCCACAACGCTTCAGTATCATGTTTTTAAATTTAACTTATAGAAAGAATGTTTGGTATGTGTGCTTTCCTTTATATCTGTACATTGGTGAAAAAGTGTTAGAATTTTTATAGCATCTAAATTTTGTAAGGAACCTGTGGAGTTTGTGTGTATGTGTATTAGAGGATGCAGCTGTGTCACCAGACTTGCAAGTTGATGTAATTTTAATGACAAAATCAATTAGCTTTAACTTTGGAAATAGAATCTCATGTTCCAGAAAATTCAACAGCTGTTCATTGTTTTTCGTATTGATTTTGTTTGCATGGGTCTGCTGCCAATTTTGATTTCTATGTTGACTATCAATCGAGTTAGCCGGAGTGAACATTTGGCTTCTGGCCAGATGATGTATCATCGTTAGGTCATCAGAGATCTATGGAGATCCCTCTCCCATGTCCCACACTTCCAGTGCATATTCATTGACCCCACCCCCACCCCATCCCCCAATACCCAGAGAAGATTCCCATTGTGGCCCTTGGACCAAAAATTTGAAGGGTACCTTTGAGTCTGACTTTATTTTTGTAGCAGGCTGCTAGGAAAATACAAACTGATATAAATAAATAAATAGAGCAGCTTTGGCCCCTGCCAGCTCTGGAGGGCAGCCTGACACCAGCGAGGGAGAGAAAGATAACATCAAACCTAGAGATACAATACAGTATGGTACTTATAGACAACCAACTCCAGTAAAGCAGGTTACAAGCAATAACAACAACAAAAAAGAAAATACACTAGCATTGAGGGAGGGGATAAGTTGCACTGGGGCAACAATCCCTGGACAAAATGCTGCAGGACCTGTGGGAACCAGTGACAGAACAGTGCTGCTGCTTCTTTTTGCCTCTCATGATGGGATCCTGCTGGCTGAAGCCCCAGATGATCCCAGGGACCTAGGGAATGAGTTTTACAGGTATCATGCAATGTCCTTAGAGCCGTCCATGTGGGAATGCTTGCCATTGTTTTCCTGACCTGCCAAATTGCAGGCTGGATGGAGGGTGGACATGGCCATGAGGCAGAGATCTTATAAAGGTGCTGCTTCTCCCCAGCAGATGCCACCACATTAGGCTGACATCTGGTGGGGACCCCCAGAGGCCCTGGGGAATCCAGTTGTTGAGGGAACTTGAAGCTTATATGAGGCAAGCATGCAGATTTGGGGCCCGCCAAGCGGCTGAGATAGCTCAACAATGCCTCAGAGCTGGACCAGATCTCATAATTACCCCATGCCTCTTTTGGAGCATCCTCGAGGTTTCAAGGACAGCAATCCTGATGACAGGCTGGGAAGCTGGTCCCCCAGGTGAGGGGGATCTCTCCTCGACTGAGGAGGAGGAGGACTCCCTGGTGCAGTTATTCCAGAGAAAGGAAGTAAGCTGCCTCATTGATTTGGTCACTTTAGCCTTAAGAATCACAGTTGCATTCTAGGATGAGACTGCGGATGAAGATTCTGTTCTGAAAGGATTCCGGAGACCACTAAGAACTTTCCCTTGCATAGGGTGTGCATTCCCAGATGATTTCGTTGGAATGAGATGTACCCGAGGACATCCTCAGGGGTACCAAACCTTTGGATAAGCTTTATCTCCCTGCCCAGGCAGGACTTAGAGAGCCAGAAAGGCTTCCAAATTCAATGCCCTGGTTACAGCAGTGATTAAAAAGACCATGATTCCAGTAGAAAGGGGTTTGGTATATGACATACTGGGGCAGACTGAATGTCCATTAAGTCCTGTATTCTGTTTTCCAACAGTGGCTAATCCAGGTCACAAGTACCTGGCAGGATTTCAAGAATGAAATATATTTCATGCTACTTACCCTAGGAGTAGGCAATAGATTTTCCTGTCCACCTTGAAAATAGGTTATTCACTTTTATTTTAGGAACTTGTCCAAACCTTATTTTAATCCCTGTTATGCTAACTGCTTTTGCTACATTCTCTGGCAACAAATTCCAGAGCTTAATTACACATTGAGTGAAGAAATATTTTCTGTAATTTGTTTTAAATATACTACTTAGTAGTTTCAGTATTTATCCCCTTGTCCTCGTACTTTTGGAAAGAGTAAACAATCAATTTACATCTACCCATTCCATGCCATTTTTAGACCCTTATCTTGTCTCCCCTCAGCTGTCTCTTCTTTAAACTGAAGAGCCCAAACCTCTTTTGATGTTCTTCGTAGTCCTCCCATCCCCTTTACTATCATTCTGGTTGCCTTTCTAATTCTGCTGTATCTTTTTTTTTTTTTTTTTTTGAGATGCGGTGACCAGAATTGCACACAATATTCGAGGTATGGTCACACCGATACAAAGACATTATAATCTCAGTTTTTGTTCTCCATTCTTTCCCTAATAATTCCTAACATTCTGTTTGCTTTCTTAGCTACTGTTGCACACTGAGTAGAGGATTTCAGTGTATCATTAGACACCTAGATCCTTTTTCCTGGATGGTTATGGAGCCTTGCATCATGTAGCTGTGGTTTGGGTTCCTCTCCTACATGCATCAATTTGCACTTGCTCACATCAAATATCATCTGCCATTTGGATGCGCAGTTTACCAGTCTCATTAGATAGTCTTGTAATTTTTCATAATTCTCTTGTTGAATAATCTTGGGATCGTGAGCAAATGTGATCACTTCGCTCATTATACCTGTTTCAGGTAATTTATAAATATATTAAAAAGCAGCGTTATCTTCATAGATCCATGGGAAACCTCACTGGCTTTCTCTATTGAAAACATTGACCATTTAATCCTACTTTCTATTTTCTATTTTGTAACCAGTTCTTAATCCACAATAGGGCATTGCCTCCTATCCCGTAACTTTTTAATTTCCTCAGGAATCATTTATAAGATACTGTGGGTGTTCAAAACTCATTTGACAGATACACAACATCAACTAGCTAACCTTTATCCGCCCCTTCAAAAAATGTAGCATATTAGTTGTAATAATCTCCTTCACCTCAATTTTTACCCATTCTGGTTGGTGTTTGGCCTTACTCCTGTCTTCCCCTCCTCCCCCTACACACACACAGACACACATTTTTAACAATATTAATATCAAGACATTTAAGAAATTTAAATCCTTAATATTCTAACAAATATTAGGAAAATAAACTTTTAGACTACAATAAGGAAGTGTTCCAAGTAAAGAAAAACCTCAGAAAGTTTATAAAAGAAAGAAATCTGACTGAACCATTGCGAGATCTAACAATAACCAAATCAAAATTAGGTAGTACAGCATTTGCTCTAGATTGGAAAATAAAACAAAAGGCTCAAAACAAAAGAAGCTTCCTTAAGCTTAATCATACGTTTACACGGAAAACATAGGAAAAAAATAGCCCCATAGACATTTCTTCCTTCTCTCTTGGGTTTTGTTTACAAACATCTGGATAAATACACAATTTAGATCCAAGAAATTGTATATTTTGAAAACGAAAATATATTGCATGACAGAATCCTTGTCCTGAGCAAAAAACAAAAGAAACCATCAAACTTGATCGTTAGGGGCTGATAATCCTCCGGCAGGAGACAGCCTGCATAAGTGTCTTGGTCGATCCTGATCCCAGATATTCGATATCAGGCTATTTCCAGTGATGAGAGAAGTTGATGAAAGAGCTGGGTGAGGCCAAGCCTCAGCAGCTCCCAGATTATTTTTGCCAAGGGACTGGGCATGTTGGGGGAATAGGGCACGTGCCAAGGACTGAGACTACTACTGTGTCATAAGGACTGGAGATGCTGCTTTCTGGGTAAGCACCTCCGTGGGTCCCATGGCCTCTAAGCTTCAGAAGGATGAGCCCTTTACGTGTGGCATAGAGAACGAGACATCTTGGTGTCTTATCTTCCCCAACAGGTTGAAAAGAGTCCCACTGATGGTCATCTGGGCCTCATGAAAGTCCAGGTCACTGTTATATGAGTGGGCCCATATTACTTTGGACCAGTGGGTCCTTGAGGTTGTATGGTATGGGTATGCCTCGGAGTAGGCGCATCTCATTTCAGACACCTTTATGGTGTCTCCCTGTAGCTCCCTTCTCAAGTGAGAAGCCATAGTCATCACCCATCAAAGGGTGCTCATTTGAGGCAAGCAGACACCATTTAATCACCTTACCTTCATTTAGTTCTGTCTCCATCTCCTACCTCCCTATTCCAATTGAATATGTAAATGCTAGGTCAGTGGTCAATAAAACTGATATTATTAGGGACTGGTTGGTGGAGAAACAGTTTGGGTTGTTGCTGGTTTCTGAAACTTGGTTTTGTTCAACAGAAGATCCTTTGCTCAATACTTCATGTCCCCCGGGTTACAAGGTCCCTTCATAAAACTAGAGCTAAACAGAGAGGGGGTGGAATTGCCATCATTTATAACTGAACTTTTCTGCTCTCAAGGTTTTTGCCTGCAAATTAAGCGATCCTGCATTGCTGGCGTCCATATGCCTTGTTCTGTTGCCCTCCAAGAAGCTGTCTGCCTTGGAAAGCTATTTTACTGAATTCCTCTCAAATATTTGTGATTAATATGCTAATATTTTATTAGTAGGTGATATTAACTTGCTTCTTGATAACACTAGGGATGTCAAGACAAAGGGCTTACTTGATTTTCTTGCCTCCTGGCGATTTCTTATGTCACATTCCCAATCCCTCCCACATTAGGGGTCATCTGCTAGATCTGCTGGCTTATAGAACTATGCATATGGAGAATTTGTACTTGGGAAACCCATCCTGGTGTCATGTCCCTTGGTCAGACCATAAGACTCTGGAGTTCAGTGTTTACTGGAGGGAAGTTACTAGATCTTTACAGTCCATAGCCACCTCTCCTTCTTTTACATTGAGATGCAGAATTGATCCTGTAAAATTCTGGTCTGGAACCTTTGATAGTCCACAACTTTCAGATGCAGACACCAAGGATTTCTTGTGTAAGAGGGATGAGTTATGTAGTTCTACCCTGGTAGTATAGCTTCCATCAAAGTTTTGCCCAAACTCGCCCATAGAGTGTCTCCATGGTACAATCATGAGGCAGTGTAGAAAATTAGAGAGGAAGTGGTCCAGTTATAAATCTGTTGAGAATAAAATGTTTTGGAGGAATGCTATCGGGGATTAAAAGAAAAGGAGTGTAGAAGCTAAAACCCTCTAATCTAATATAAAGATCAAATTGGTCACATCCACTTAAACACCAATGAGCTTGTTAACCTCATTAATAAGCTTATATCGACTGAAAACTTAACATCAGTAACTGTAGACATTCCCTCTGCTAATCAATTAGCTACTTATTTCGAACAAAAAATAACTAACATTAGGGGAGCTGTGTTGCAGATTAGGCCACTGATGTTCAGTCTTGCTTCAGGAAGTCTAGTCCGAATGCTGGTATTTTGGCTGACCCACTGTGGTCCTCCTTTCTGTTACCCATTCATGAGACTGTCAAATCCTTTCTTACAAAATATTCTTCCTCACATTGCCTTCTGGATGCTTGTCCGAGTTATTTATTAAAAACTGCACCAGCAGAATTCATTCACCTTCTTCAAGCTCATATCTCGTTTGTGCTGACTCAAGGGGCTTTTCCTCAGCAGAAAGATTCCATAATCCTTACCCCAGTCTCTAAGAGCACCTCATCTTCATTAGGTGGTGTTACTAATTACAGGCCTGTCACTTCTATCCCAGTGTTGACTAAGGTAATGGAGGGAATAGTTGGCACTTAGCTTATGAATCACCTTTCCTCTTTCTCCCTCTTGCATAAATCTTAGGCTTTAGGCCTTGTTATAGTATGGAGTCTTGACCACCTTAATATCTGATTTTAGGAAAACAGTCAGGCTAGACTTAAGTTTTTAGGTGATGCAATTCGATATGTCAAGTGTCTTTGACCTTGTTGATCATGAGTTGCTTTTGGGCCTGTTGGATCAGTTTGGATTGTATGGGAAGGTCCACCAGTGGCTTTCTAAAATCTAGATCGTATAGTTGTCATGTTCTGTCTCACCTTCCTGGTCTCCTGGCTTGGGGGGGTGCCACGGCTCCCTCTTTCTCCAATCCTATTCAATGTTATGATGACTCCATTAGATGAAAGGCTAGAGGCAGCAGGGTTCTGCACTTTTTATTTATGCGGACAATGTCATAATCTGTATCCCTTGACTGGTCGTTCAGAAATTGTCCCAAAGATTAGGCTTGATCTGGATTTGTTGGAATCTTGGGCTTCCGAATTTAAGTTAAATAGAGATAAGACTAAATTTCTTGTGGTAACCAACCCCTTTGACCATACCATATGTAATAATTTTACTATTGACAGCGTGTCATAGGGTACTGGGTGTATTAATTGACAGTCACCTCACGTTTGAGCTGCAGCTTTCCTCAGTAGGGAAAAAACCCTTCAGGTTTCTTTGGAAGCTGAGGAGAATCAGATCATATTTCTCGCCAGACATCTTTAGACTGCTAGTTCAGTCATTGGTTTTAACTCCGTTAAGATTACTGCAATTACAAATTACTGATAAAGCCACTCCATTATTATGCAGGCTGCATTGGCCGCCCATTAAAGCCAGAATTATTTAAATTATATGTTTTTGTCTTTCAGATATTATATGGCATGACACCGGATTACATTTAGCCCTTAATAACTATTCCCCTTCGCGGTGGTTCTAGGGGCTACCTTAGACTTCATCTTCCAGATTGTAAGAAAGTGCATTATAAGTCAGTTCACTCTGCTGACTTTAGATTCCAGGGTGCTAAGTGGTGGAATTCATTGCCAGTGGCAATCAAGGATCAGCCTGAGTCTTTGTATATTGTAAAAGATTGAAAACTCTCTCCTCTTTGAGAGGTTTCTATCCATTGATAGAATATCTTAGATTGCAACTGACCATCAGTAGTCTATATTTGATATTTTGTTTAAGGTTTTGTAATCCTTGTCTGTTGTTTATTTATTGTTAGCCACATTGAACTTGAGTTTGTTCCGGATAATATGGGTATAAATGTCAAAATAAAGAAGTATGATGGTATTGTGTGTCTTGGCTGTGTATAATGGATTTTTTTATATGTGAATGATGGAAGCTGAAGTTCTGGAGGTAGTTGCATCTGTTCGTAGGCTTCCTGTATATAGATATTTGTATGAAACCATTGCTGATGGAAACTGTGGTGTCTAGAAAGTTTAATTTTTCTGGGGAGTAGTCAATTTTGAATTTGATTGTAGGATGGTATGTATTGAAATAATTGTAAAATTGTTTGAGTGTGTCTTCTCCTTCGGTCCAAATCATAAAAATGTCATCAATATACCGGTAGTATTGTAGGGGTTTAGTCTGATATATATTCAAAAATATCTCTTCCAGCTCCGCCATGAAGAGGTTAGCATATTGTGGTGCCATCCTGGTGGCCTTAGCAGTGCCCATGATTTGCAGATAGATATCATTGTTAAAGCAGAAATAGTTGTGAGTTAGAATGGAAACATTGTAAGGCTTTTTAGGCTTTTTAATAAGGAAAATCCTAAAGTCATTATTGACCCAAACTGAGTAGAGGAGTGGCCTAATGGTTAATGCAGCGGGCTTTGATCCTGGTGTCTGGGTTTGATTCCCACTTCTGCTCCTTGTGACCCTGGGCAAGTCGCTTAACTCTCTATTGCCTCAGATTACAAAAAAATAAAAAACAAACAAAAAACAAGATTGTGAGTCCTTTAGGGACAGAGAAAGTACCTACTTATATTGTGCGATTGTCCTCCGTCTTGACCTTAATGGTTAAGCGGATTATAATTGCCAAAATTAAAAGGTAGGTGTAAATGATGATGTGTCTCAGATTGTATGCATGTTTGGGTGACCTGTAAGTTTTAGAGGTTTGATGTTCATTTGTGTGTGTGATACGTATTTTATTCTAAGTTGCCCAGAGCTGGTGATGAAAAGTCATATAGAAATATAAGTAATAAATATATTTTACAGTGTCTTCTTTCATGTTTGTTGATAATTTTAAAGCTCCTCATTATTGTTCTAATAACTCTCTCTTACTCCTGGTTCCTACCAGCCTGCTGCATAATTTTTGGTAGACATAGACTCCATTTCTCTTTGTCTGGTACTTTATAGTTTGGAGAAGGTGAGATATGGTAATTGGGAAATTAGGTATAAGAGAGGTGAACTTATGAGCTATCTCCGAGCACACCACCCGAACTCTCATCCACTCTCTCATTACCTCTCGCCTTGACTACTGCAACCTACTCCTGACCAGCCTCCCACGTAGCCATCTTTCCCCCCTTCAGTCCATCCAGAACTCTGCCGCACGTCTTATCTTCCGCCTTAACCGATATACTCATATCACCCCTCTCCTCAAGTCACTTCACTGGCTCCCAATCAGATACCGCATACAGTTCAAGCTTCTCTTACTCACCTACAAATGCACTCGATCTGCGGCCCCTCCGTACCTCTCTACCCTCATCTCCCCTTATGTCCCTACCCGTAACCTCCGCTCTCAAGACAAATCCCTCCTTTCAGTACCCTTCTCCACCACCTCCAACTCCAGGCTCCGCCCCTTCTGTCTCGCCTCACCCCATGCCTGGAACAAACTCCCTGAGCCCATACGCCGTGCCCCCTCCCTACCCATCTTCAAATCAATGCTCAAAGCCCACCTCTTCAATGTCGCCTTCGGCACCTAATCACTACACCTCTTCTCAGGAAAACTTATCTACCCCAACTTGACATTTCGTCCTTTAGATTGTAAGCTCTTCCGAGCAGGGACCGTCCTTAATTGTTAATTTGTACAGCGCTGCGTAACCCTAGTAGCGCTCTAGAAATGTTTAGTAGTAGTAGTAGTAGTACTATCCAAAAATTATTTTATTGAAATGCAGCAGGTGATGTATTGAGGCCTTTTTTATTTAAAAAATTTACATTGAATTTGTGTCCTGTTGCCTTGTATCAAGCTGTGGTAATGTGCACTTCAGCCAGGCTGTCCTAGCTTAGATTTTTTTTTTTTTTTTTTTGGTTGGTTGGTTTGTTTTGCATTTGCTTTATGTATGTGTGTGTGTGTGTGTTTTTTTTTTTTTTTTTTTTTTTTGGGGGGGGGGGGGGTGATAAAATCTCTGTTACTTGAATAGTTTGCTTATATTTACTCTGTAACTTCTAGCACTTTCAGGAAGCCTGCTGTGAAAAGTATACACTGTGCCCATAACATGATTGTGCAAAGTAAAATGGTTTTTGGAGGTAGGAGGGAAGTCTTGGAACTGATGGAACTGTACCATTTGCAAAGATTTTGCTTACTTCTTGTGGCGTAATGTTATGTTCTTGTTTGTAAGTAGCTGAGCATTCAGTCAGTTGGTGCTGTGCTTTAACATACTACTCTCTTAATTTTGCAGAGTTATTGGAGAATGTCAAGCTAGTGCACAAGCCAGTATCTTTGCAACCCCGGGGGCTGATCAACAAAGGAAACTGGTGTTATATCAACGCTGTATCCTTACCACGGATGAGGGAAAACAACAATGAATATTGTTTCAAAAACAGTCATCCATCTGTCCGATAGAACTACAGTGAACGAAAGACAAGTCAAATATTATTCTGTAAGCTGTATTGGAAATCTTCCACGTGGAAAGGTGCCAGAATGTTTGTGAATTTGAAACAGGACCATTAAGTGTTCTGCCACAATAACAGTACCTTGAAAAATACTGACATTAAAAAAATCACCAAAAATTGAAATTTCCAGAAGTTGAGGTAATAAAGCAGAGGGGATAAACCTGGGTAGGTTTCAATAAAAGTTGCTGGTCCCGTTGCAATAAGGAAGGCAGATTCTGTTTGACTTTGCAGCTCAAAGAAGGAGGAGAAAACTGCCGTGCTATAAAGAAGAGTAAATAGTTGTTCTGCACGAAGGGAAGGACAAGGAACTATTTTAGTCTTTTAAGTTTGGGGGAAAGAGGGCTTCCCAAGATTCCAGGCTTTAACGTAAAAAGTAAGGCTATCCACTTAGCTAGCCACTCTTCAGAAATGGGTTTTCGCATTCTTCCTGCTTGATGCTGGTTTGGTGTTGGAGCCCTATCTTTCTAGGAAGGCTTTTGAATACTTAGAGAAACAGGGAATTTGTGCCCGTTGTTGGGTTCTTCATCCTGTAATACTGTCATTTAGGCATTAGAGTTGAAGAGTGGGATTATTGTTATTAGTCTTTATTGTGGCTTCTCTAACCATAATGTTAAGCAGTTGAAGTTGTTCAGAGTCTTGCAGTCAGGGCCGTTTTTGGTTGTTGGAGATACAATTCTGTTCCGTTATTGTCCAAACTCCTCTGGCTCCCAATATTTGCCAGGGTGATGACTGAAATTATGACCTTAATTTTTTAGAGCTGTGAATTCAGACAGGTCAGAATTAGTTGTTATCAACCAGTCAGTGAGCTGAGATCAAACCACTACACTTATGACAGCGGTAAGAGTTGTTCACAAGATCAAATTTAATGCTACAATCTTTTTGATGGTTGGACTCCTCATGGAGTGCAGCCTCTTCTTCATATTTGGAGATTGCAGTATTTTTAAGAAAATCTGAGCTTCCTCCTCCCCCCCCCCCCCCAATAGTTAGTTTTGGGCTTTTTCTAGTGGTATGATCTTGGAGTGAGTCATTGGGGGGTTTTATGGGTTAGACATGTCACAGCTGTTTAGGTCTGTTGTGTCTATGTGTGTTTTTAATATTCATTTTGTGCATGAGGGAGATTATTTTAGGATTGTACTTTTTGTAATGTGTGCACTGCAATGTTTATAATGTGTACACTACTTTTAGCAGTTTGTAAAGACTGCGCAGATAGTCTAGTTAGATGATACAAGGGGGACAGCCGGCACCATAGACATCTCCATGCTCCTAGACTTTGTTCCTGCCTGTCAGACCCATCCTTCGACCCCGCTGCTGTGTGTCGATAGTGAAAGTACCATATGGCTCCTTTTACCCACAGAGGAGGTGAGCAATTTTCTAGTTTCTCAGGTAAAATCATATTCCATTATGTAGCTCCTCATTATTCCAGAACCCGTGGGATATTTGTGTCCCTTCTCTGTGGGTAAAAGGAGCCATATGGTACTTTCAGTTCTGGCACAGAGCTGTGGGGACAAAGAATGGGTCTGACAAGCAACATGATGTAAAGCAGGTACAAAGTCTAGGAACATGGAGGAATAGTAGGAAGGACTAATGGAAAGAAAAGTATTAGTAAGACCTAATTTCTCCGTCTTGCCTGCTCACATACCAGTAGTACTGTGATGAGGAAGAAATATTCATGTATCAGTGAATCTGCACAGGCTTGAGTCAAAGCTTCATTTTCTTTATAGCCACTCTCTGGTCATGAGATTGGGAGGCTGTTTCTATGCAGATTTGTGAGAAGGTTTGGTAACTTGAGAATTTTGCTCAACTCTATTTTCATTTAAAATGTATATTATGGATGGGATGGTTATATATGTAATTGTTAGCATATTTGTTATAGAACTTTTCTTTATCATGGCAGTTTTAGCTTAAGAAATTAGTTTATTTTGGATTTATACTGCCTAATGAATCATTCTAATAAGAACAATTTGAACATAAAATGTATATTAGATTCTGAGAAATGCATTCTGTGAGATTAGAATGCTGTGTCGGGTAAAACCTTATTTGGATCCTTCTGTACAATTATGCAGGTGCTGGTTTTGATACCCAACATGGTTTCCTTCGCATCCATACCAGACTAATCCATACTAATGGGTTGTACTCATCTACCAGCAGATGGAGACAGAGAGAAAAAATAGTTCCAAGTAAATCACCCCTTAAGGGTATCGTGCAGCCTGGGTTGTTCAGTATTTTTCTCTGTCTCCAAGCGGATGGTAGTGGATTGTGCAGCGCCTCTTTGGTGCTTGGCTGTGAGCTCCTGACCTAGTTTTCCCGGGTGTCAGTAGAGCAGGGAGTTGGTGCTGACCAGCTTAGCTCTGAGCATGGGATGCAAACTCTTATTGAGCTTGAATGCTCCCTCATTCCCCAGCCCTAGCTGACACACTGGTGGTGCCAGGTACCCCTCCCCCCACCCTTCTCCTTCCCTGAGAATCACTGTTATGGAATGCTGTGAGCATAAAATGTCTTTTTGCTTTGTCTTGGGTGAAATCTTCAAGTGGCCTTTACTACTACCTGTGGGAGATCTATATTTTTTCCTCTGTGGAGATAAGTACTGTTTTCTTAACTGTTTTAGTGTTTCAACGAACCAAGCCTTTAGGACATTATTTTCCTTCTCCTCTTCTTGCTGTCTGTGGCATGGGTTTCAGTTACCTGACCCTAATTTTGGTGGCTAGCAGCGAGGGTGACGTTTTCAGACTTATTTTCCTTTGTTTTTTCTTTTGTTATGAAGGTTGTGAGGTTGAGGCGCTACCCCGCTCTCTTGTGCTGCAACCTTGATCATAGCCCTTTCTTTCGGGCCACATTTCCTTGTTTGATTTGGTGGATCAAGGCATTGGTGTAGCCGATGGTCTCCTGGTGGCTGTGCTCTCCCTATCGAAGCTGTTTTGGGCAGCTATGCTGGAACCCTAACAGATTGGCGCCTGGGGAGTCGGTTGTGCTGGTTGCTGAAATTACTCTGTTCTCACGTCTTTTCGTGGCTCTTCGTTCTGCTGTATAGGGGAGCTGATCTTAGAGCCCTGCAGCCCTCTAGGGTCTGTGTGAGAGCAATATTTATTTATTGGGCTTAGCAGCGCTGCAGTTGTGTCCAGCTCAGTGCTCCTCGCTTCTGCTGATGCACATCGGTAATCTCGTCCTCTTGTGTGTATGGAGAGGTCTCAGCAAATAGTTAGTTGGCCAGGGGTGCTGCAGCATAGTGTTACTAAGCTTTTGGGCATATTTCGCTAAGGTTATGTTTGATTTTGTGATCACCCACTTAGGTGCTCATCAGTAGTGCTGTGCGCCTCTGTTCTGCAGTGCACTAGTTTCTGAGCATGCTGTACCTTTGCTATTGAGTTTTTTGGCGGGGATATTGAACATTTGTGCTCTGTCATGTCTCTAACCTTGTGTCTACAGGTCCTGGTACTTAGTACTGGCTATTGACGCTTGTGTTTGGTGCTATCCATGGACTCTTCTGCTCAGTGCTGCCGACAAACCTTGGGCTTCTGTGCTATCTGATGCTTCTGCTCTCCAGTGGCAATTTGCCCTGTTGCTCTACTGGGGCACTGGGCATTCCTGCTGTTTATTCACTGCATGTTCATAGGCTGTGTGGGATCATGTTTTCTCCTGTTGTACGCTGACACTGTCCTTTGCCCCTGGTGATACAACTTCCTTCCTTGTTGGCCAGTGTCTACAGGCCATTGGGTTTTACGGTGACTGCGTCTGTAGCAGTGGCATAGTCTTCTTTGTGGGTCCACTAATGCAATGGAGTGTTAATCCCTGCTTAGACCTGTCACGCATTGAGTCCCTGAGTTTACAGGCACATCGTTGGCGGGTGGTCCATTGAACTGGTTGATTACTTTTCCAACGAGTTCATGCTGCATGCCCGGTGTAGGAGCAGTGTCTTTTATATAGGGCACTCTCTTCTTGCCTCTAAGTGGGGAGCTGAACAGAAGAGACTGAAAAAAAGCAAGCCCTTCTGGCAAAGGAAAAACACTTGAGTTTAGTTTTTCTCTTTTATAATAATGCTAAAATTTATTAGAGTAAATAAATGGTTACAATAAAATTTCTTTTCTCCCAGTATTACAAAAAATTGAATTCTTATTTATATCAGTCCAAATTTCAGTATAAAGAAAATAAAATCTCTCGCCCTCTGTTTTCCTTTGGAAGTTGTCAGAGTCTGACTTAGTACAAGATGTGCTTAGGCAGAATACTGAAGCTTAATTTTGTCCAGTCACTTAAGACCTTATATTTTCTCTCTTACTTATCTGGTATTCTTCAACTCTGACCTCTAAGGTCACCTTCACATAATTCTGTTTCTTTGGTTTTTTTCTCAAATATTCATCATTTGCCCTTTGTAACCTCCTTCCCTCGAATACTTATCACTCATACTTGTCCTTCACTGAAAAAGTCCCTATGTTTTGTTCAGAGCCTGTTTAAAACAAACAGACACTTGTTAAAGTTTTATGGGCTTAAGAATTCTCACTTTTTGTGGGCATTCAGCAGCTGGCAGGGGCCGAAGTGAGGTTCTACTTTTTTCGCCGGGTGCTTGTTTTTTGCTGTGGCATCGCTAAGCACTGCACCCTAGTGTGATCTTCGGCTGTTGTATGTTGCTGATAGAATGGGGATTCTTATTTTGTCCTCAGTCATTTCTGCTTAGTCTCCATTCTCGTTATGTTTCACCTCCTTGGTTGGTTGGGGTTTGTGCCTTCCTGCTTCTTAGCCTTTCTGCTGGATTTAGCCAAGTCCTGTCTCTGGCTGTGCAATACAGTTAACGCCTTTTCATGTTTGGCTTGATTACATCCTAGGCTTAGCATCCAGTATCGCTAGGAGACATCCTCTGCTCCATTTGTCACTGTTGAGCACTGTTCCATCACTGGATGTAGAGCTCTGTCCAGCTAGACAGGATCCCTGCGACTGTTTAACTGCCTATAACACATGGATCCATCTGGTGGGCACTACTTCATCTTTTTGTTCAGACCTGAGCTCCATATTCGATTGAGTTTGAGTGTGGCTCTATTTTATCTGTGGATCTCTGCTCCATCTCTGCAAGTAGGGTGTCCTCCTCCTCTGACTGTATGCAATGGCTCCACCTCTGAAGGTAGAATGTTGATTTTTCTCTTTATACATAGCAAGGCTCCATCCCTGCGTGTGGGACAGAGCTCATTTTCTGAATGGGAAGCACAGCTCCATCTCTGCAGGAAGAGTTTGGTTCCTTCTGTGAGTGTAGATCTCGGCTCCATTACTGTATTGGGGGGGGGGGGGGGGGCATAGCTCCATCTCTAAGGTGGAACAGCTCATAAGAATAGCCATACTGGGTCAGACCAACCTGCCAGAAACCCAAATAGTAGCAACATTCCATGCTACCAATCCCCAGGGCAAGCAGTGGCTTCCCCTCTGGATGTAGGGCACAGCTTCATCTCTGGATATGGAGCGCACCTCTATCTCTGGATGTGAAGTGCAGCTGGAGATGAGAGACAATGACGTCTCTCACCGTAGCGTGCTGTTACATGGAGCACAGCTCCATCTCTGGTAATAGAGCAGCACTCCCCCTCTGGTTGTAGGGCGTGACTCTGTTGACCATGTGGCATGGCTTCATTGTTAGATCAGATTCATGGCTCCACATCATTTGCCTCTGTCTTTGCTGTTTAGCATGCCACTATCTCTGCTTATTCAGCATGGTTCTGTCTCTGCATTGGAACTTGTCTCTGTACTTGGAAGTAGGGCACGGCTCCATGTCTCTGGTCTAGCATTTGCAGTTTCGATGGGATTCTCCCTTCTTGAGAGCTCTCTGAGTTATGTTGTTTTCCTTCTCCAGGATGCCTTCTCAACTAGCCTTCAGCTCTCTTTTGAGACACTTCCTTTTCCTTTTATTCTGCTTGGAGGGCCAAGGTGCCTTCTTAGATCCCTGGCACCTTGCATACATACGAGGAGTATTCTGGGAATCAGTTAAAGTTACATTTGGGTAGAGTATACTTTTCTGTTGTCTTACTCCCTCCTTATTGGGGAGACTGCTTTGCTACATCCCATCAGTCTGGACTGGTCTGGTATGGATGTGAAGGAAGGAACAATTATTTCTTACCTTTCTTTCCTTTATTCCTACCAGACCAGTCCAGAAACCCCTCCTTGTCTGTTTTTCTCCTTATGGGGTGACTTTCTTCACAGGCCTCCTGTCTGCTCTTGGATTCCAGTTTCATTGCTTAGTATGGCTCTCATCTTTTGACTCAGACTCAGTGCAATATCTGTATGTCAGTTGAGTTTAAGCCACTCTATAAATTGGGGTTGATATGGGCTATTTGTTACTTGTCATGTATTCAGTGTTCTTCGCTGTTTATGTTCTGGGCACCATTGTTTGCCTGTTTGAAATACTGAACATGCCAAGCTGAACAATACTCTTTAAGGGGCGACTTACTTGGAACTATTTTTTTTCTTTGTGTCTATCCACTGGTAGACAAGCACAACCCATTAATCTGAACTGGTCTGGTAGGACTAAATGAAAGAAAATGATCAGGAAAGACATAATTTCTCCTTACTTGGACTTACTGACATTTCGGTTCAGGCCCTTCAACTGGTACAGAGTGGCTTGTATGGCAGTACTGAGAATCATGTCCTGAGCCTTGGGTCCAGACATAACTTCATTCTTTATGGAGTATTGTTTCTTTACTCTGAAGGATACCTGGAATTACTATATTTGGATATTATATGATTTTTTCTTTAACACTGGTCTGTAGACATTGCAAGCCTTAGTTGCTTGTCCTCCAATGTATCATCTAATGAAGTCCATTCCAATGTATACTAAAGAACAACGACCATGCACATCGACACCAATGACAGACAGCTTGTAAGTAACTACCTGCTGAATCCTGTGTTGCCAGGGTGTATCAATGAGTGGATGACCTGGTCAGATACAGCTATAAATGATGTCTGTAGGAATTTTTCCTGGTATCCATTAGAAGATTTCTGCTTATATGAAAAAGTATGCAGCGATGGAGAGAGAAGTAGTCTAGTAGTTAGGGCAGTGAGCTGAGAACAAGGGAGGCCAGGGTTCAAATCCTGTTTCTGTTACTGATTCTTCTTGCGACTTTAGGCAAGTAAATTTATTTTCTAATGTGCCTAAATGTAAGTGCATTTGCGTACTAAAATTATAGAATACTTTCCCTTACATGCGTGAATACACACATGTGCTAGTTGGGTGCCTAACGGTATTCTGTATCTGACGCATGCAACTCGCTTAGCTTGTAAATGTCGGGGGGGGGGGGGGGGGGCCCCATATACATGAACAAAGCATGGTGGACATAGGCAGGGTTCCCACTTATGCACGTAGGCTACAGCATATTGTAAGCTATGCGCTAAAAGTGCCGCATTTAGGTATGCACATTTATGACTGGCATTGACCTGGCGTAAGTGGGTGCACCTAAATGTAGTGCCGGCTTACACTAGTATTCTGTAATGGATTCTGGGCCCTGGATGCCGTTACATTATTAGCAGTGCTGTAGCAAGGGCGGCTGACACCCGTGGCGGTTCACCGCTGCGCCCCCCCCCCCCCAATTGCAGCACAGCGCACCCCCTCCTCCGGAACGCATTCTTACCAAAGGGGGCGGGCAGGAGGGCCGCTTCGCCCCGAGTGCACGTCGCTGGGAGCTGCGTCGGCTCCGCTGGTTCCCTGCCTCGGAACAGGAAGTAACCTGTTCTGGGGCAGAGAGAGCAGTGAACCAGCGGAGCCGACACCCCCCCCAGCGGTGTGCACCCGGAGCAGACCGCCCCACTGCCCCCCCTTCCTACGCCACTGATTATTAGCTCTTAGTGTGCTGCATCTAAGCATCTAACTGTGGTGCCCAATTACAGAATTGCCCCCTTAGATCGTAAGCTCTTTAGGACACAGTCATCTTGCACGCGAATACTTTCTACCACACGAACAGAGCAGCATACATCCAGTGCAGTGTATAAAAGAAGTTTTATATTATGTGCTTTGTTCATCTGAGTTCTCAAGAAGGCGAACACTGTGTACTGCAGCTCCGTTGAATTTCAGGGTTGATTTTATTTTAAGAGGGAAAAGATTCCATTTTTGTTTCATTTGCTTACCTTTATAATACCATTGTTTTCATTGCTGGCTTTATCTCATTCCAAGCATTGTACATAAAATGGTAATACATACTATGTCTCAAATGCTCATTTTGGGGTGGGGAGGAGCTAGATTAATAACATACACAACTCCTCCACATATATTCAGAACCGTCTTACAATATCTGCTGTTATACTGCTATCATGTTTCATCGTTATCATGTTGCCCAAGATCCTTCTGTAAAACTAAATGTCTATTATCTAGTATATTTCCACTATTCATGATGTATTGTAAGCCACATTGAGCCTGAAAGAGGTGGGAAAATGTGGGATACAAATGCAATAAATAAATAAAGTTTGTTTTCATGTAGTTACACAAGCCTAGCTTCTCATCTGAGGAGAGGCAACCCTATATGTCTAGTAATGAAAGCAATGCAAAGATGAAGGGGGGCAGACTCAAGAAAAATGTCAGGAAGTATTTCTTCACGGAGAGAGTGGTGGATGCTTGGAATGCCCTCCCGCGGGAGGTGGTGGAGAGGAAAACGGTAACGGAATTCAAACATGCGTGGGATAAACATAAAGGAATCCTGTTCAGAAGGAAAGGATCCTCAGGAGCTTAACCGAGATTGGATAGCAGAGCCGGTAGTGAGAGGCAGGGCTGGAGGTTGGGAGGCGGGGATAGTGCTGGGCAGACTTATATGGTCTGTGCCAGAGCCAGTGGTGGGAGGCAGGACTGGAGGTTGGGAGGCAGGGATAGCACTGGGCAGACTTATATGGTCTGTGCCAGAGCCGGTGGTTGGGAGGCGGGGCTAGTGCTGGGCAGACTTATACGGTCTGTGCCCTGAAGAGCACAGGTACAAATCAAAGTAGGGTATACACAAAAGTAGCACACATGAGTTGTCTTGTTGGGCAGACTGGATGGACCGTGCAGGTCTTTTTCTGCCGTCATCTACTATGTTACTATGTTTGTTTTATTGTATTTAAATGGCTAGCCCTTATACTTGGAAATATTTTGAAATGTTGCTCCTAGTTTATGAGTTGACCAAAATCACTGTTGATGAGCTCTAACGAATAGAAATGTGTCCACACTCCTTGGAGCTAATAGGACACTGCTTGTCAGCCACATAGAGTATCGTGAGTATACAGAAGCACATAGCAGTGATTGTGCCTTCATGAAGAGGTTGATTACATTTTTCTTTTCCAGAGAATATGTGAGTCTTTTTTTTAGTTTTTAGGATGTTCTTCTCCCCTTTTACCCTATGTCTGACCTAAAATATATGTATTAGCAAGCATCTTATTTTAATTTGTACACACGAGTGTATATCTGATTGTAAACCAAATGAACTCCTGTGCCGGCTATTTTCATTAACAAAATAATGGCAAGGTAAAAAGTTCTTTGCACGGGACATTTTCTTAAGTTTAATTGACAGGTAAGGTAAATGCTTGAAATTAGCTCTTTAAATAAGCCATCAGTTGCAAGAACGTGAGTCTCTGTTGATTTTATTAATTAACCGTAGAAACTGTAAATATTTTATTAAATGAAGATATTACTTGTGCTTCTGCTTATTTTCCAGTGTTCAACTGATGAATGAGTTCACAAACATGCCAATACCTTCCAAAACAAAACAAGGTATGTGGTGCTGTGTGTGTAGGAGAGAGGGTTAGTTCTTTGCTTTGTTCTATATTGAAGAATTATTACATTCACTTATCAACCTTTGAGGTAGTATTTTTAATGATGGCGGATACGGACAGAAACGGTTCATCCATTGTGCCCAGCAAGGGATGTAATTGATGAGCGCTTCTCCAAAACTCAGTCCATTTTTTTTTTTGTCAGTTTGAGTTATGCGATTAATTTTGCTCATCAAGGCAAGATTCCTTTACTGTAGCTTATTCCTGTGCCAAAACTCATTAAATTCATAGTATTTTAATGACTTTGTGTTGAATATGCTATGCAAACTCACTGAGTCAAAAAAACTGCTACTTGTTTTTCTCAAATCTGCTGCATTTTGGAAAAGTGCTTTTTTAGTTGCCTCTTTGTGCAGGTTATTACGTGCTTTCCCCACCCCCAATATTTAAACTTTGCCACCCCTTATGACCAAACTAAGGACTCTTGCTGGCCTTGGAGACCGTCCTTCCCCATTGCTCTGTGACCTAGTAGTAGCAGCAGCCTACCCTCTTTCAGGAGTTTGCTTCAGAGCCTGCCATAGTTTGGTGGGGGAAATGGGAGGGCAGTGCCCCCCCACCCCAGCAAATGATCCAGGTGCTGGTGTTCAATTGGCCCTCCGGCCCCCCTGCTAATATTACCTCCCTACTCTAGTAGCGCTAGAGAAATGATAAGTAGTAGTAGTCAGGGCTTGATGCTTCCCCTGAACTCTAGCAGACACAGAGAGCTTAGATGCTAAATTCAAATCCAACTGACATACTGCCTTTTCTGGTGGCTTTGCTTTTGTCCGTTCCCACTCCAGGCGAAAAAGTTGTGCGAGACATCCGCCCAGGAGCAGCCTTTGAGCCGACATACATTTACAAACTGCTGACAGTGATCAAGTCAAGCTTGTCAGAAAAGGTACTCTCTAAAGAAATGTGTAAAGGTGAAACTGTCTAAAATGATTTTCAGAAGCAAGCAGCAAAGCTTGAAATTTATTGAAACAGATCAATGTAATTCTGTACTCATTTACTAGTTTTCTGTCATTGCTTCTGCTGCAAAAAATAATACACTGTCATTTGTATTCTGTAGGCTTGTGAGTTAAAGTGCCTGCATTTATTTTTATTTATTTTTTGTTTACCCAGTAGTTTCCTCATGCTCCTCTGTGCTTCTGGTACAGTCGTCACTGGGATCTGGAATCAGGAGCCATTCATTTACATCTATTTAGAGATTTTTTCATTCTCTTTTTATGTTCCACTACTCCCGCCTTTCTCAGTAGACCTAGTCTGGGCCTTGAATCTGACCTCCAGTTGTCATCCTTAAGTAATGGCAATAGCTCCACTTCCAAGAGGGCTGAGGGCTGTGACCTGTGCACATGCAGGATTCCTTTGCAACCCTAGGAAGTATAAAATCTGATTCAGGGACCTTTCTTGTGGCAGTGCAAAGCACTGCTACTGAGATGTTGGGCTGAACCCTTAAAATATCTGTTCTAAAAGCATGCCTACCTAGCAGTGGTCTCTATATAAGTAGAACCGTATCACATTCATACTCGAGCAGCATTAACTATCTTGCCTGATTCAGATAGTTAATTTAAAATGCAGTGCACCTGTTGATTAAGTTGTAGAAAAAAGCTGTGATAAAAACTAGCAGAAGACTCTTGTTCGTATAGGTAGTTATGTTCTATGTTTGTAGATGAAGCCAAAAAAATAGCAGAGGTGACCATAGACCAGTGCAGAGCCAAAGCAGTCTCTTAGGAAATCTTTAATTAATAACAATTTACATAAACACACTTGGAGAAGTGCATAACCACTACAGGGATTCGACACATGCCGTGTTTCGTCTATAGTGCCTTTATCAGGAGTCCACGGAACATGTCTGATTAAGTGGAGTGGCCTAGTTGTTGATGCAGGAAGCTTTGATCCTGGCAACCTGGGTTTGATTCCTACAGCAGCTCCTTATGACCTTGGGCAAGTCACTTAACCCTCCATTGCCCTAGTTACAAAAAACTTAGATTGTGAGCCTTCTAGGGACAGAGAAAGTGCCTGCATATAATGTGTACAACACTGCTTACATTTAGTAGCTCTGCAGAAATGATTAGTAGTAGCAAGAATAAAAATTCAAATTAAATTCACATAAATATCAGTGTAAAAAATACATAGAAGATTGACACACATATATAAATATAAGGATAAATAACAAATATAAGTGAAACAAACGCGTACTCCTGTCAGAATTCTGTGAGACTGCAGAGTTCAGAATTTGCGCAGAATTCCCCAGTCGTGCAGAATTCAACATTTCCCCACACTATCTGCAGGGCTGCGGTAAAGGACGGAATTCTCGCTGCTCAGCTGACCCTCCCCCCGCCTGCTTGCCTGACTTTCCGCCCAGCCTACCTGTGCATTTCGGGTGGTCTAATGGGGCAGGAGAGAACCCCACTCTTTCCTGCTCCGCTACTGTCGTTCTCTTGCTGATGCTGTGCTTTTTCAGAATGGCCTCAGAGACTTCAAGCGGTAATTTTGTGAGCTCACCGCTTGAAGTCTCAGTGGCCATTTTGAAAAAGCATGGCACTAGCAAGAGAGCGGCGGCAGCGGGGCAGGAAAGAGTGGGGTTCTTTCCTGCCCCCAAAGCGGTACACCCACTGCAGCTCCTACTCCTCCTACCTCAGGTGAGGCGGGGGTGTCGGGAGGGAGCAGCTGTAAAAAAAAAAGGGGGGGGAGGGGAAGGAGGAACTGGCTGTGCGTGGCTGTTTTTAAAAAAAAAAAAAAGGATGCTGTGGATGGGAGGAGCTATAAAAAAGGGATTCTTTGGGTGGGAGGAGGCTGCAAAAAAGAGGGATGCTGTGGGTAGGAAATTGGGGCTGCAGAAAGATTTGAAAATGTTGTTCTCAGAATTTTGCAAACTTTGTGTAATTTTGAAATTTTTTGCACAGAATTTAAATTTTTTGGGCGCAGAATTTCAGCAGGAGTAAAACGTAAAAGACCAAGCTAGAGTATTATTTAAAGTCTAAATGATATGGTATAAAAGATAGAATCAATGAAATAAGTACGAATGTATAGAAAATGTGAATAAACACATAACTGAATATAAAAGAAGACATACCCAAAGGAGCATATATCGAATGCACAAAGTTGTGTATAGCTCATAAAGTGTAGGAGAAAACTTATGTGAGAATAGCAGAGGCTATAATAGTAAGATAGTAATATAAGTGCACATTCACCAAAGAGCTGACAACCAATATAAATGTGTAGAATGTTTACCTTGAAGGATTAAATGAAACAAATGGATATCAGTGAAACAGCAGAGAATCAGGAGTGAAGTAGCACATATTGAACCATAAAATAGAGGGACCACCAGCTAATACACATGCATGTAGTACATTGTAAGCCACTTTGTGCCTGCAAAACTGTGGGAAAAATTGGGATATAAATGTGCTAAAATAAAATAATACAAATGGGTATTTCCTATGGTTGATGACTGTGAAGATATCAGGGTAATGAAGGAAAAAAAAATGTGAATCTTACTTCTTAAATTGTGATTGGTATTTAAACATACATAAAATGTGGATTGACACTGAAAAGGGCACATACCTATAAGGCAGGCCTTGACAAAATTTATTAGGAGGCAGATTTGGACCAACTGTAATTTATGTATTCTTGTGGATTGCCCAATGTGATTTACAGCAAACTACTTATTACAACATCAGTTTAAACATAGAAAAATGAAAAAAGGTATGAAACAATAGTAAACAGTGATGCAAAAAAGGTATTGTGCCCCTCCTTATTTTCCCTTTATGTCATGGCCCCCCCCCCCCCACCGGTCACATCCCACACAGTAGTCTCTCATGATCCCCCTACCATTTCTGTTATGGCCCATCCCTCACAGTAGTATCTCATGGCCATCCCCCAACAGTGGTCTCTCTTAGGGCCCCCCACCCTCACCCTACATCACATCCCACACGGTAGTCTCTCTCATGACCCCCCACCCCACATCAAACCCCACCTAGTAGTCTCATTATCCACCCTGCACATACCACCCCTCCCACACAACAAACCAGAAGCTCTTTGAAAGTTTTAAGCAGCCTCAACCAGGGGCGTAGCCAGACCTCACGGTGGGAAGGGGCCAGAGCCTGAGGTGGGGGGCAATTTTGGTCTGCTGTCTCGCTGCCCTGCCGCTCTCCCCCCCCCCCCCCCGACTGCCCTGCCGTTCCCCACCCACTGCTGCAGCAAGTACCTTGGCTGGGGGGGGGGGGGCAGCCCCTGCCAGCTGAAGCCTTCTCCAGCGCTGGTCTCCGGCGCTGCCGCCGCATTGCCTACCCTGATATTTCTTCCCCCCTTATGTCCTGTATGCTCCTTTTAGTGAAACTGAGCTTTCACTAAAAGGAGCATGCAGGACCTGAGGGGTAAGAAAGAGCAGGGCAGTCTGTGCTGGTCAAGGCTTCAGTTGGCGGGGGTTGGGGACCCCACCAGCAAAACCAGGGGCCCAAGCCCCCGTAGCCCATTGTAGCTACGCCACTGGCCTAACCAGAGGTTGGAAACTTTTCCTCTGCAGGCTGTTCTGCTTCCACTGGTCCCGACGTTCCTCTCCTCTCTTCCTGCTCCTGGTGGTCCTCTGATGCTACTGCTCTGCTGCTCCTGGTGGTCCCCTGATGCTACTGCTCTGCTGCTCCTGGTGGTCCCCCCAGTGCTACTTCTGCTTCTAAAGCTGCTCCTGCTTGTCTCTGTACTGTTCCCGCTGGTTCCCGTCATCACTCCTGCTAGTGCCCCGATGCTGCTGCTGTCGCTGTTCTGCTGCTCCTACCAGTCTCACTATGCTGCTCTCACTGCTGCTGGTCCCCGATCCTGTTTCTGCTGGTCCTGCCCACTCCTCTTTCGCCACCACACGACGTGAGGAGGGGAAAAAGCCATCCGACACTGCTCCATCCTCTCTCGCTTCACGTAGGCTTCCAGATCCAGCTTATGAAGACTCCGTTGGCTGTTTCCTTCCCAGCCAATAAGATAATGCTTTCATGCCCTGACAAGGAAAGCAGCATCTTATTGGCCATAAAGAAGAGTTTGCCTGCCCTGTTTATCAGGTATGTTTTTTTGCCAGTTGTGAACCTTAGGCAACAGGTCTAAATTTTTTTTTTTTTTTTTAGTTACCATGATGACCTGGCACTTGGGGCTTGTTGAGCCCTACTATAAGGGAACTTAAGAGGCACTTTCCCCTTAATGGTAAAAAGCTGATACAAGCCTGTTTGTAAAAAATAGAAGAGTTGAGAGAAAAGTGGAAACATTATAAACAAAATAAAATGCTCAAAATCGGGGCAGATAAAAAAAGGAGTATAAAGAAAGAAATATTTGGCAGTACTCATGATCACAGCATTTAGTGGGGTCAGTCCAGCAGCATTTCTCCTTCACAGTGGTGAAAGAAATCTATAATGTAGTAACCAGAGCTAGTTTATATGCTGTCAGCAGGGATCAAGGGTCACTCTTTAAAAAAAAAAAAAAAAAAAAACTTCCTTCTTAAGAAGGCTTGAAAAAAACATTCTAAAGGGCAATAAAAATTATAATGGATCCTGAAATAGTCTGAGGAGGCCAAAATTACTACTGCATCTGAAAAAGAACGTTTTTAACATTGATTTAATCACAAATGAGATCTATTTTAAAAAAAGTACAAAATGATACAACTGATTATAAAATGTAATGCAGCAATATGTTCCCATCGGGAAACACTAATTTTTATTTTAAAAAAATGCTGGAAAATCACAAAAAGAGACTGAAAAATTAATTCGTTCCAGTGGCTCGGTTGACGTCATCGGGTTCAGAAAGTGCTGCAGACAGTATGAGACTGTTATTGCTCTACCCAAAAATTTATGTGGGAATGATTAAAATGAAAAAAAAAAAATATGTATGAAGCATGTAAAAATCGTGTGTTGATAACTCAAAACGGGGATAAAGAGGGGAAATATGGCTATACATATAAAAAAATCAAAGGGCTGTTTAAAAATAAAAATAATACATAAGAGCATAAATGGTACATGAATCTAAAAATAAGTGAATAAATAGTCAACGTGAAAAAATGAATCAATAAAAATATGTGGCTATGTGAAAAACGATTGTATAAAAGGCTAAAATGAAATAAAGAATGTTGTGTATATACAGTGGTGGAAATAAGTATTTGATCCCTTGCTGATTTTGTAAGTTTGCCCACTGACAAAGACATGAGCAGCCCATAATTGAAGGGTAGGTTATTGGTAACAGTGAGAGATAGCACATCACAAATTAAATCCGGAAAATCACATTGTGGAAAGTATATGAATTTATTTGCATTCTGCAGAGGGAAATAAGTATTTGATCCCCCACCAACCAGTAAGAGATCTGGCCCCTACAGACCAGGTAGATGCTCCAAATCAACTCGTTACCTGCATGACAGACAGCTGTCGGCAATGGTCACCTGTATGAAAGACACCTGTCCACAGACTCAGTGAATCAGTCAGACTCTAACCTCTACAAAATGGCCAAGAGCAAGGAGCTGTCTAAGGATGTCAGGGACAAGATCATACACCTGCACAAGGCTGGAATGGGCTACAAAACCATCAGTAAGACGCTGGGCGAGAAGGAGACAACTGTTGGTGCCATAGTAAGAAAATGGAAGAAGTACAAAATGACTGTCAATCGACAAAGATCTGGGGCTCCACGCAAAATCTCACCTCGTGGGATATCCTTGATCATGAGGAAGGTTAGAAATCAGCCTACAACTACAAGGGGGGAACTTGTCAATGATCTCAAGGCAGCTGGGACCACTGTCACCACGAAAACCATTGGTAACACATTACGACATAACGGATTGCAATCCTGCAGTGCCCGCAAGGTCCCCCTGCTCCGGAAGGCACATGTGACGGCCCGTCTGAAGTTTGCCAGTGAACACCTGGATGATGCCGAGAGTGATTGGGAGAAGGTGCTGTGGTCAGATGAGACAAAAATTGAGCTCTTTGGCATGAACTCAACTCGCCGTGTTTGGAGGAAGAGAAATGCTGCCTATGACCCAAAGAACACTGTCCCCACTGTCAAGCATGGAGGTGGAAATGTTATGTTTTGGGGGTGTTTCTCTGCTAAGGGCACAGGACTACTTCACCGCATCAATGGGAGAATGGATGGGGCCATGTACCGTACAATTCTGAGTGACAACCTCCTTCCCTCCGCCAGGGCCTTAAAAATGGGTCGTGGCTGGGTCTTCCAGCACGACAATGACCCAAAACATACAGCCAAGGCAACAAAGGAGTGGCTCAGGAAGAAGCACATTAGGGTCATGGAGTGGCCTAGCCAGTCACCAGACCTTAATCCCATTGAAAACTTATGGAGGGAGCTGAAGCTGCGAGTTGCCAAGCGACAGCCCAGAACTCTTAATGATTTAGAGATGATCTGCAAAGAGGAGTGGACCAAAATTCCTCCTGACATGTGTGCAAACCTCATCATCAACTACAGAAGACGTCTGACCGCTGTGCTTGCCAACAAGGGTTTTGCCACCAAGTATTAGGTCTTGTTTGCCAGAGGGATTAAATACTTATTTCCCTCTGCAGAATGCAAATAAATTCATATACTTTCCACAATGTGATTTTCCGGATTTAATTTGTGATGTGCTATCTCTCACTGTTACCAATAACCTACCCTTCAATTATGGGCTGCTCATGTCTTTGTCAGTGGGCAAACTTACAAAATCAGCAAGGGATCAAATACTTATTTCCACCACTGTACATGTACACAGTCATCACTAAAAAGGGGAGGGGGGTGTCCTTTTCAGTGTTTACAGAAGGTTTTTAAGGTAGAATCCATTTCTTCCAAAGCAACAGTGATACATAAAAAGAGTGGCTTTGAGCAGCATATGGAGATTACAGAAAAGGTTTTAGGTCTATCTCCGTATTGAGCCCATTTGTTTCAACAGTATATGGTGTCTATGTGAAAAATGCTAGTACCAATAAAGATGTCACGCCTGTGGGGCAGCACTTTACAAAACCAGAACACTGTACCAGTGATTTCATGGTAAGAATCCTAAAAGGGAACTTTAACAATACAGGAACGTAAGACCTTTGAAGTTAGAATGATTAAATATTTTGACACCCACCAGACAGGACTTAACAAAGATCTGGGTTTTCTAGCCCATTATAAACCATAAAATTGTACTGCTTTGAAAATTGTACTGCTTTGTCACCCTCCTGTCTCCATACATATCTCACCTGTCCCTCTTCCTGTCTCTCACCTATCCACCCCCATCCTGTTAGACTGTCACTGGAATGCTTTGATGTTTCACTTATATATACTCTCATATACCAACATTTGCTTATTTCCGATCTGACGAAGAAGGGCAACTTAATCTCTGCACAATACTAACTGTATCTGATATCCTGAAATGACAATGTTAACAAAACTATGTAAGCCACATTGAGCCTACAAATAGGTGGGAAAATGTGGGATACAAATGCAATAAATAAAAAATAAATATTTAGCAAATTTGCTTTTTCTTCATCATTATCTACATAGTGGTTTGCAGCATCTTTCAGTCTCACAATTCCCTTTTTATTCTTCCTCCTTTCACTAATATACCTGAAGAAATTTTTGTCACCCCTCCTTACCTTTCTAGCCATTTGTTCTTGTGCTTTCGCCAGACGTATCTCTCTTTTGGCTTCTTTCAGTTTCATCTGGTATTCCTCTCCGTGTTCCTCTTCTTGAGTTTTTCTATATTTCAGGAACGCCAACTCTTTAGCCTTTATTTTCTTAGCCACTTGCTTGGAGAAACATATTGGTTTACTTTTTCTCTTGCTTTTATTTACTCTCCTTACATAAAGGTTTGTGGCCATATTTATAGCTTCTTTCAGCCTGGACCATTGTCCTTCCACTTCTCGTACGTCCTCCCAGCCCATCAGCTCCTTCCTCAGGTATTCCCCCATTTTACTAAAGTCAGCATGCTTGAAATCCAGGACTTTGAGTTTTGAGTGGCCGCCCTCCACTTCAGCTGCCATATCAAACCAAACTGTTTGATGGTCACTGCTGCCCAGGTGGGCACCCAATCGGACATTTGACACACTATCCCCATTTGTGAGTACCAGATCCAGCATCGCTCCATCCCTCTTGGGTTCCGTCACCATTTGTCTGAGCAGAGCACTTTGAAAAGCATCCATGATCTCTCTGCTTCTTTCCGATTCCGCAGATGGAACCTTCCAATCTACATCCGGCAGATTGAAATCTCCCAGCAACAGCACCTCTCTCTTCTTTCCCAACTTTTGAATATCTGCGATCAGATCTTTATCTAGTTCCTCCAATTGTGTTGGAGGTCTGTAAGCAATACCCACGTGGACAGAGGTTCTATCATCTCTTTTTAAGGTGATCCATATCGCTTCTTCCTTTCCCCAGGTCCCTGTCATATCAGTCGCTGCGATATCATTTCTCACATACAGAGCTACTCCTCCACCTTTACGACCATCTCTATCCTTCCTAAATAGGTTATAGCCTGGTATGTTTGCATCCCATTCATGGGAACCATTGAGCCATGTCTTTGTGATTGCAAGAACGTCTGTCTGCCTCCAACATCAGGGCATGAAGGTTATGAACTTTATTGCTTAGACTGCGAGCATTTGTGGTCATTGCTTTCCATCCACATTTCCGTGGAATTTTTATCTTCTGTTTAGTTTCTTGTTTAGTCTCACTTCCTGCTGTGTTGGTAAGAAGTGATTTGCTAAGATTGTTGTTTTCATTGCTTTCTTTTCTACTGACGCATCTTGTCTTTAGCTTTAGCTGGGGGTGACCACTTGAAGTGAACTGCCTCCATATGCCACCCCCGCCTTCTAGTTTAAATGCCTAGAAATATATTGTCTGAATTTCTCCCCAAGGATTTTTTTTCCTGCCACAGTGAGATGCAGCCCATCGTTACAGTATAGTCTTTTGTTTTTCCATGTATTGCTCCATCCTACTATGTACCTAAATCCTTCTTGGTGACACCAGGCTTTGAGCCAGCTATTGAAATTCTCAGTACTTTGCAATCTTTTCTCTCCCTTTCCAAAGGTAGGTAGTACTTCAGAGAAAGCTATTGTTTGTATCAAAGGTTTTATCCCCTCTCCCAGCTCCTGAAAAGCTCTCTGCATGGCAAGTGGGGTATTACTGGACAAGTCATTTGTTCCCAGGTAGATGATAACATCAGTGTTTGACTCCTTAGTTTCTTCTCTGATTATAGAGATTATTTGCTTGGTACTCCTGGTAGCTGAAGAACCTGGATGGCATTTCACTTTGCATGGCCCCTTAAACTGTGTTTCAAAGTTAATGCCTCTGATAAAGGAATCCCCTAGTAGCAACAGTTTCCTGGTATGAGTTTCAGCATTAGTGATTTGGGGGTGTCTTTTCTCTTTGGGTACCTTCATGTCTTTTTGTTCCACCTTCATTGCTTTTTCTTCCACCTCAGCTCTATTTTCAGGAACATCACAGTGCTGTAATGAAGCAAAAGACTTCTTTAGGGGCAACACTTGTGAGGGTGGATGCTTCTGTACCAAATAACGATATGTTTATTGCCATGGTGGTCTGTTGTAGGGACCCCTCCCTCTAGGCTTGCATCTGGTTGGGTAGAATTGACTTCTGTAGGTGTGGGTTTTTGCAGGGTCATTCTCTGTTGGTTGCCTGTCCAGATCCTGTTTAAAAAACCTTTTGAAAGGCCTGGTAGAGGTGCAGTGGAGGGGCTAGTGGGAGGAGGTGTGAATAATTCTTCAGATTCACTCCTTATACGTTTCCTACTCCTCTCTCTAGCTACTGTTTCCTGTTTGTGAGTTTCATATGGAAGATGATTGTGGGTTCTAAATACTGATAGGCTAGTTTTTCTAGAAAAGGTTTTTGCTTTGACTTTGGCCCAAGGGTAAATACTACTATTTTAGTAGTCATTAGTGTCGCGTTTAATTTTCTGTAACTTATCTATTTTCTCGTTTACAACAGATCACCATGGCAATAGATACATCCATTATTAATCTTTTTCAGTTGCACGGTCCTGTTTTCAGCCTCCTCAGACTTTTTCAGGACCCCTTATAATTTTTATAGCCCTTTAGGTTGTTCATTTAGCTTTCTAAAGAAGAAAATTTTTTAAGAGTGACACTTGACCCCAGATTACAGCATATAAACTAGCTGTGATTACTGCATGTAAGATTCCTTTCGGACTCCACTGAATGTTGTGACTATGAGTACTGTGACAGATCTTAAGAATTTTTTAAAAATATATTTCTTTATATTCCTTTTTTTTATCTGCCCCTTGTTTTGAACATTTTATTTTGTTCATAATGTTTCTACTTTTCTCTCAACTCCTTTGTGTTTTTTTTTACAAACAGGCTTGTATCAGCATTTTACCATTAAGGGGAAAGTACCTCTTAAGTTCCCCCATATTTTATGGATGTTTACATACCAGTCACGATTTAAGAAGAAAGTTTTACATTTTTTCCTTTATGTCCTTAATACCTTCTCAGACATCCACCAGAGCATTGCCATAGGAAATGCCCATTTGTTTTATATGCATGTTATATTACTTTACAAGTTTTTAGCACTCTATTAGCTGGTGGTCCATGGTCCATATATGTTACTTCATGCCTGATGGTTTGCTTTTTCCTGGATATCCATTTGTTTCCTTTACTCTTTCAAGGTAAGTATTATACACAATTACATTGTTTGTCAACCCCTTGGTAAATGTGCACTTATGTGTATGTTAAAAATTTTTATCTGGCTGTTATTGCCTCTCCTATTCTCACTTAGGTTTTCTGCTACACTTTTGACATATGCTCCTTTGGGTATGTCTTCTTTCATATTCACATCCATTTATGTTCGTTTATGTATCTATTCACATTTTCTGTACACACTTTTATTTAGTTTATTGATTCTGTCTTTTATACCATACTAGTAAAAAAGGCCCGTTTCTGACACAAATGAAACGGGCGCTAGCAAGGTTTTCCTTGGAGTGTGTATGTTTGGGAGAGTGTATGTGAGAGTGACTGTTTGAGAGTCAGAGTGAAAGTGTGAGTGTGTGAGAGAGAGAGTGAGTCTGGGTGTGAGTGTGTTTGTGAGAGAGTGTGTGTGTGAGAATGAGAGTGTGTGCAAGTGTGTATGTGAGACACAGTGTGAGAGAGAGTGTGTGTATGAGAGCAAGCGAGTGTGTGAGTGACTGTGTGGCACATAGAGAGTGAATGTGATACAGTGTGAGACAGAGTGTGTGAGAGTGAGAGTCAGAAAGACATTGTATATGAGAGAGAGAGTGTGAGCCGTGCCCTCCCAATCCATGGCCATCTGTCCCCTGCCCCCTCCATTCATCCTTTTCCAGCAATTCCCCTCTCTCCCTGAGCTCTGCCCTCCCAATCCATGGCCATCCATGTTTCTCTGTCACCTGCCCCCTCCATTCATTCCTATCCAGCATTTCCCCTCTCTGCCTGAGGCCTGCCCTGCAATCCATATCCATCCATGCCCATCTGTCCCCTCCATTCATCCCTATTCAGCAATTGCCCTCTCCCTGAGTCCTGCTCTTGCAATCCATGCCCATCCATGCTCCTCTGTCACCTGGCCCCTCCATTTTTCCCTATCCAGCATTTCCCCTCTCTGCCTGAGGCCTGCCCTGCAATCCATATCCATCCATGCCCATCTGTCCCCTCCATTTATCCCTATCCAGCAATTCCCCTCTCCCTGAGTCCTGCTCTTCCAATCCATGCCCATCCATGCTCCTCTGTCACCTGGCCCCTCCATTTTTCCCTATGCAGCATTTCCCCTCTCTGCCTGAGGCCTGCCCTGCAATCCATATCCATCCATGCCCATCTGTCCCCTCCATTCATCCCTATCCAGCAATTTCCCTCTCCCTGAGTCCTGCCCTTCCAATCCATGCCCATCCATGCTCCTCTGTCACCTGGCCCCTCCATTTTTCCCTATCCAGCATTTCCCCTCTCTGCCTGAGGCCTGGCCTGCAATCCATATCCATCCATGCCCATCTGTCCCTTCCATTCATCCCTATCCAGCAATTCCCCTCTCCCTGAGTCCTGCCCTTCCAATCCATGCTCATCTGTCACCTGGCCCCTCCATTTTTCCCTATCCAGCAATTGCCCTCTCTACCTGAGGCCTGCCCTGCAATCCATATCCATCCATGCCCATCTGTCCCCTCCATTCATCCCTATCCAGCAATTTCCCTCTCCCTGAGTCCTGCCCTTCCAATCCATGCTCATCTGTCACCTGGCCCCTCCATTTTTCCCTATCCAGCAATTGCCCTCTCTACCTGAGGCCTGCCCTGCAATCCATATCCATCCATGCCCATCTGTCCCCTCTATTCATCCCTATCCAGCAAATTCCCTCTCTCCCTTAGTCCTGCCCTCCCAATCCTTGCCCATCCATGCTCCTCTGTCCCCTGCCCCCTCCATTCATCCATTTCCAGTAATTCCCCTCTGTCCCTGAGCCCTGCCCTCCCAATCCATGCCCATCCATGCTCCTCTGTCCCCTGCCGCCTCCATTCATCCTTTTGCAGCAAGTCCCCTCTCTCACTTCCATGCCCCCCCCCTCGCATCCATGCTCCTCTCTCTCCCATGTCCCAGCCTGGCCCGCCCTCTTTTCCCCCCCCCCCCTTCGCATCCATGCCCCCCCCCTTCGCATCCATGCATCCCTTTTTTTTTTTTTCTTCTTCGTTTTAACTTTACCTCCGTGGCGGTTCGTGCAGCGAAGCGTCAGGGAAGGAGGCAACGCTCCCGACGTCTAGCTTTCCCTTCGCTGTGTTCCGCCTTCTTTTGACGTCATCCTTGACGTCAGAAGAAGGCGGAACACAGCGAAGGGAAGGCTAGACGCCAAGAGCGCCGCCTCCTTCCCTGACGCTTCGCTGCCGAGCGATGCGATTGGTTGAGTGTCATTGCTCCGCCCTCGACGTCATCACGTTTGACGCGTGGGCGGGGCAGACACAATGGGATCTCACCCCCTTCACTTTTGGCTAAAAGAGGCTTCATAGAACGTTGGAGGTGCGTTTTATATAGAGAGATTATATATATAGGCTTTAAATACTCTATCTTAGTCTTTTACATTTGTTCCATTCACATTCTATATCTATCCTTATTTTTATATATGTGTGTCAATCTATGTATTTTTTATGTTAATATTTGTGATTATAATTTGAATTTTTGTTCTTGTTCATATTTATGTACTGTGGACTCCTGATGCAGACACTATAGCCAAAATATGGCTCATGTTGAATCCCTGTAGTGGTTGTTACTTTGCCAAGTGTGTTTATGCTAATTGTTATTAATTAAACATTTCCTAAGAGACTGCTTAGGCTCCGCACTGGTCTTTGGTCATCTCTGGTTTTTGGCTTCTGCTTCCTGACCCCTATTGGTCTTTCTTTTGCTTCTTTGTGTTATGGATAACACAGAAGTGGTTTTAAGTGAAATTGAAAATGATTTTTTTCCCATTTCAAATGTGCAGAAAGCACAGCAGATTCTGTAGCTAAAGACATTCTGAGACTCAAAAAATTCACTTGAATTTTTGTTTAATATAATGTATAGCAAGAGAGGGTGATCTAAAACTGTTGTTGTCTCTCTAGGGCCGACAAGAAGATGCTGAAGAGTACTTGGGATTTATCCTAAACGGCCTGCATGAAGAAATGTTAGAATTGAAGAAACTTCTCTTCCCACAAATTGAAAGTAGGTCAAAATGTCCAGATGCAGAGCTTCCTATTGTGTCACATTTGTGTTATACATAATAATGGAGCAGTTGTTTGCAGATTATAAACCTCTTTGTGCATCCAGTCTGCTCAGCTTCTATTGTTTGTCCGAGGACAAGCAGACCAATAATTATCACATATGGATGATGTTTCCCGGTTCAGAACTTGAAAAAAAAGCTTTAAGAGTGTGCACAGCACTTCCACCGTGTGTGTGCAAGCGCCTTCCTGCCCTTTGCGAGAGTGCGGGACCACCAGTTCTCTTTTTTTCCTTGCTGAGGAGAGGACACCATTTTTTGTACTCCTCACAGCTTGGTTTATGAGTATTTTTCAGTGTGTCTTTTGTGACTTCCCATGCCTTTTCTGTTTCTCTTTTTTGTCTTATTTTCCCTTGTGGGACATTTTTTTCTCTTATCCTTACAGTTTTAAGTTTTTGTTCCCTTTTTAAGTTTCCTTTCTTTTTCTGTGTTTAGAAGACCGCACTTAGGCCTGGGCTTTGGTTGGGCTTACCCCTTTTCTTTCTGGTGCTTTGCTCCTTTCTTCGGCACCATGAAGTCTTCTGATTTGGTCACAGCTGTTTTAGGTATATGAAAAGCAAGAATCTGGCAAAAGAATCGGTTGGACTGCTTGATGACTGAGGGGTAAAAGGGGCAATCAGGGAAGACAAGGCCATAGCGGAGAGATTAAATGAATTCTTTGCTTCGGTCTTCACCGAGGAAGATTTGGGAGAGATACCGGTGCCAGAAATGGTATTCAAAACTGACGAGTCTGAGAAACTGAATGATATCTCTATAGATCTAGAGGATGTAATGGGGCAATTTGATAAATTGAAGAGTAGCAAATCTTCTAGACTGGATGGTATTCATCCCAGAGTACTGATAGAATTGAAAAATGAACTTGCGGAACTGTTGTTAGTAATATGTAATTTATCTTTAAAATCAAGCGTGGTACTGTAAGATTGGAGGGTGGCCAATGTAACGCCGTTATTTAAAAAAGTTCCAGAGGGGATCCGGGAAATTATAGACCAGTGAACCTGACGTTGGTGCCAGGCAAAATGGTAGAGACTCTTATAAAGAACAGAATTACAGAGCATATTCAAAAGCATGGATTTAGTGAAGGGAAATCTTGCCTCACCAATCTATTACATTTCTATGAAGGGATGAACAAACATGTGGATAAAGGCGAGCTGGTAGCTATTATGTATCTGGTTTCTCAAAAGGCGTTTGACAAAGTACCTCATGAAAACTGCAGTCATGGGATAAGAGGTAGTGTCCTACTATGGATCAAAAACTGGTTAAAGGATAGAAAACAGAGAGTAGGGTTAAATGGCCAGTATTCTCAATGGAGAAGGGTAGATAGTGGGGTTCCCCAGGGGTCTGTGCTGGGACCGCTGCTTTTTAACATATTTATAAATGATCTAAAGATGGGAGTAACTAGTGAGGTAATTAAATTTGCTGACGACACAAAGTTATTCAAAGTTGTTAAATCGCGAGATTGTGAAGAATTACAAGAGGACCTTACGAGACTGGGAGACTGGGCGTCTAAGTGGCAGATGACATTTAATGTGAGCAAGTGCAAAGTGATGCATGTGGGAAAGAGGAACCTGAATCATAGCTATGTAATGCAAGGTTCCATGTTAGGAGTCACCGACCAGGAAAGGGATCTAGGCGTCGTCGTTGATGATACGTTGAAACTCTCTGTTCAGTGTGCTGCGACGGCTAAGAAAGCAAATAGAATGTTAGATATTATTAGGAAAGGAATGGAAAACAAAAATGAGGACGTTATAATGCCTTTGTATTGGTCCATGGCACGACCGCACCTCGAATATTGTGTTCAATTCTGGTCGCCGTATCTCAAAAAAGATATAGTGGAATTAGAAAAGGTACAGAGAAGGGCAACGAAAATGATAAAGGGGATGTTTCTTGTGGCTATTTTGTTAGCTAGAAGAATTTTTGTGCTCCATGCCCACTATGATTGTGATTCTTTCCTCTGTTTTATGGAAGTCTCTGTTCTCATGGTGCCCTTTTTTCTTCCTAAGGTTGAATCTTCCTTTCATGTTAACCAATCAATAGATTTCTTATTTCGCAGATAGGACTGTGGTACTCAGTTTTCCTCCTTGTGACTGTTTGATGTCTGCAGAGTACTCTTAAGGTATTTAGAAGTTACCAATGAATTTAAGAGGTCGAACAGGTTATTTGTTCTGTTCTGACATTCTTGAAAGGGATAGACGTCATTGAAGCTGATGATCGCTCACTGGCTGAAAGAAGCCATTGCATCGGCTTACATCCTCACAGGTAAACAGGCACCTAAAGCCTTGCGGGCTCATTCCACAAGGGGGATGACTACCTTTTGAGTGGAGGTAAGTCTGGTGTTGCCCTCCAATATGGCCAGAGCAGCGAGTCTTTCCTTCACTCTTTCTCTAAGCATTACAGTGTTGATGTAGTGGCCCAGCTTGATGCTGATTTTGGAGCATATGTTCTCAGGGCAGCAGTTGTTGCTACTCATCCCTCCTAGGAATTGGTTTTACACATTCCACTTTTCCGGAATAGTCTGTGTATGCTAAGGAACAAGAAATTAGATCTTAACTGATAATTTTCTTTCCTTTAGTCCTTCAGATTATTCCAGAATTTATGAAAAATCCTTCTGGATTGTGGCACCATTGCCTGTTTTCTTCACGGTTTCGGCTCTCTTTGCAGAGGTTTTTCATTGTTTTGGTTTCTACTTTTCTAGGCATAGTTTCTTGATCTGAGTTCTACAAAAAAAGTTTGAGGCTCTTCTCTTCTTTTGATTTATTCTTCCTGTCCACTGCTTGCTTTTTAAAATACTGAATTGTAGGAGCTGCATACAAAATTTATAGAGTACACCACAGTTCTGCATTTTCTATCTCCACCTACTGGTCGATGGTCATAACACTCACTTTTCTGGAAGGACTTAAAGGATAGAAAATTATCAGGTAAGACCTAGTTTCTCTATTGACACATAGGGAGTTACATATGCATATGTTATGGACGTGTGAAATGCTGTTCTGTGCATTTCCTATCACTTTAATCTGTTTCAGCGTACCTTCCCCTCTCCTCATCAAGTTGCTGGTTCTGTCTGCTTGCAGTAAAGAGAAGTAACAGGCATGAAATTCTCACTACACTGGGTGCAGAAGGAAATGCTAACCTCAGACCTTGCATTAAAGCCCCAGTATTAGAAAATCCTGTGCTAGTTCTTCCATTGTTTTGGTGACGTGTGTTGGCACTTGGCGCATGTCTCTATGCGCAGGCTTATAGAATTGCCTTTCACATGCCTGAAGGAATTGAGTTTTTTTTAAGGAAACTGGATGTTTAGGAACAATTAAAAAAAATGTTAACTGTGTACATGCTAAATTTTATTTCAACTTTCTTATGTTTTGATCTTTTTTTTTTTTTTTCATTTGTACCCTGCACTTTTCCCACTCATGGCAGGCTCAATGCGGCAGGCAATGGAGGGTTAAGTGACTTGCCCAGAGTCACAAGGAGCTGCCTGTGCCTGAAGTGGGAATCGAACTCAGTTCCTCAGGACCAAAGTCCACCACCCTAACCACTAGGCCACTCCTCCACTGTTGCTACTATTTGAGATTCTACATGGAATGTTGCTATTCTACTAGCAACATTCCATGTAGAAGTCGGCCCTTGCAGATCACCAATGTGGCCGTGCAGGACGTCAGACTCACAGAAACAGAAGCCTGCGCAGCCTTCTACATGGAATAGCAACCTTCCATGTAGAATCTCCAATAGTATCTATTTTATTTTTGTTACATTTGTACCCTGCGCTTTCCCACTCATGGCAGGCTCAATGCGGCTTACATGGGGCAATGGAGGGTTAAGTGACTTGCCCAGAGTCACAAGGAGCTGCCTGTGCCTGAAGTGGGAATCGAACTCAGTTCCTCAGTTCCCCAGGATCAAAGTCCACTAACCACTAGGCCACTCTTCCACTCGATCAATCGCGGGATTAAAAATTTTAATCGATGTGCAGCCCTATTATTAGCATTAGATTTTTCTTTTCTATGACAGCGATGTCAGGAGTGTTGTGTTCTTAGAGCCAGTCAGTTTGTACGTTACAATCTCTACAAAATCTTGATCTTCTCATTTTCTATAACCTTTTCAGTGGTTTGGTCCAAAAAGTTGTTGTTATAACCACCACCATTAAGTGTTCAATTTTAATAATAATGTTCCAGGCCAAATTTAAATATGGCTACCACAACATTTCTAAGTTTTGCTTCCAAATGTTATCTGTTTTGCTATATTATGGAGCATGAGTTTTTATGAAGAAATGGCTGTGTGCCTTCTGCAGAGTGGATCAGAGCAGTCCCAGCCTGGAATAAAGTTTTAAAAACTCAGATAACATACTCACCCAGGGCAATGAAGAAGAAGTATTTAACAATTGTTTTGGATGGGTTGTTAAATGCACCTTAACTGTATCTTCTTTTGAACAGAACTGTATCGGTGTTTGCAAATCCTCCTGTAGTTTAATTTCTTTTATTGATTTTCGATACAAATATAAGCAAGAGCTCACAACATAGCAACATTTTACAAATTCTGTACCGGAGCTCACATTTAAGAAGTAGCTATCCATATCTAGGTTCAAATTAAGTTAAGAAAAGAAAAGAGAGAGGTAAAAACATAGTAACATAGTAGATGAGGGCAGAAAAAGACCTGCACGGTCCATCCAGTCTGCCCAACAAGATAACTCATATTTGCTGCTTTTTGTGTATACCCTACTTTGATTTGTACCTGTGCTCTTCAGGGCACAGACCGTATAAGTCTGCCCAGCACTATCCCCGCCTCCCAACCACCAGCCCCTCCTCCCAACCACCGGCTCTGGCACAGACCGTATATGTCTGCCCAGCACTATCCCCGCCTCCCAACCACCAGCCCCACCTCCCAACCACCGGCTCTGGCACAGGCACAGACCGTATAAGTCTGCCCAGCACTATCCCCGCCTCCCAACCACCTGCCCCTCCTCCCAACCACCAGCTCTGGCACAGACCGTATAAGTCTGCCCAGCACTATCCCCGCCTCCCAACCACCAGCCCCACCTCCCAACCACCAGCTCTGGCACAGGCACAGACCGTATAAGTCTGCCCAGCACTATCCCCGCCTCCCAACCACCTGCCCCTCCTCCCAACCACCAGCTCTGGCACAGACCGTATAAGTCTGCCCAGCACTATCCCCGCCTCCCAACCACCTGCCCCTCCTCCCAACCACCAGCTCTGGCACAGACCGTATAAGTCTGCCCAGCACTATCCCCGCCTCCCAACCACCTGCCCCTCCTCCCAACCACCAGCTCTGGCACAGACCGTATAAGTCTGCCCAGCACTATCCCCGCCTCCCAACCACCAGCCCTGCCTCCCAACCACCGGCTCTGACACAGACCGTACAAGTCTGTCCAGCACTATAGGTAGAAAAGAGGAAAAAAGAGGGAAAGAGGAGGGGGGGGGGGGCTGGAGGATACAAATCAAAGTATAAAGCATGTATAGGCCATAAGATACATCCAATTTAGTGCTTATCGCTGTACGGTGTCAAAATAAGATACAAGTGGTACCCATTTTTCCCTATATATAAAGCAAAGCGTGAAGATTTCTTTGCGAGGTGTGATTCGTATTTGTAGATTTGGAGCAATAAATTGCACCATTCCTGGTAGGTGGCTTGGTGTAAGGACTTCCAATGTGAGAAGATTACCTTCATTGCTAAAGATACCATGATGCTAACTAGAGTCCCTTCATTGTGAGTCAGCAAACTCTTGTAGTACTGATCCCTGAGAATCACAAATTTATAAGTGATTGAGCCAGGAAGGTGAAAAATGTCTACCAGTTGTGACCAGATTTCTAGCCAGTATATACGAAGGCACACACAGTCAAATATAAGGTGCTTTATATTACCCACTTGAGACTGGCAAGACCAGACCTGATGCTGTGTAGTAAGTAAAGGAAATGTCAAGGGTGGGAAGAGACTGAAGTATAAATGGTTACATGTTGATATCCTTAATATTTTTAAATGGATGCAAAAGGGAATTTCCCTTTAAATCCGCCAGAATACTACTACTACTACTATTTAGCATTTCTATAGCGCTACAAGGCGTACGCAGCGCTGCACAAACATAGAAGAAAGACAGTCCCTGCTCAAAGAGCTTACACTCTAATAGACAAAAAAATAAATAAAGTAATCAAATCAAATCAATTAATGTGAACGGGAAGGAAGAGAGGGAGGGTAGGTGGAGGCGAGTGGTTTGTTCCATACTGCATACTGTGATGTATGTATAACTATTTACATTCTATATATGTGTTCCTTATATCTAAAGTGTTGTACCAAAGGATTGTCTGATGAGGTCTCAAACATGATGGGCTCAGTTGGTGGTCTTGTTACTTTACCCTCTGTGTTTGTCCTGTAGCCTGTGTAGCCTGCTTTCTCCCACTGCGGTGTGAGTCATTTGCAGTAGCCTCTACCTGCCCTACCAGCTGTGCTGCAGCCAGTGTGCCTAGGCTGTACTTCTGTCTAGGGCCTGTCCTTTCTGCCAGACTGTCCTTTATTTTCCCCAAGCATGTGCAGCAGTGGTCAAGGGGAGCCGAGGCTCCTTCCATCTTGCTTTTCTCAGCTTTCATTTCTGTGATCCTGCCAGAGCACTGAAAGCTACATGTAAGACCATGTGCGTTGTGGCTCCTAACCCTACTCATTTGCCCTCCTTCTCTCCTGTTCCTCTTTACCAGTAATTCCCTTGCCCGTCAATGTCTGTCTGTTTTTACCTAGATTGTAAGCTCTTTGAGCAGGGACTGTCTCTGTGTGTCTCATGTTCAGCGCTGCGTACGCCTGGTAGCGCTATACAAATGTTAGTAGTAGTAGTATTCTGTATGGACCAACCGAATGAAAGATAGACATCACTTGTGTGAATCAACTGCCTTTTATTTACAGTAGGATAGGATTGTTTTAACTTGTTACCCACGTTCTTAATTTCTTGTTTCTTGTATTTTGTAATACAGATTGTATGAGTAGTATATTTTATCTGTGGAAACTGAGTAAGAGACTTATTGATGAACGCAATGTATTCTTATCTGAAAATGCTGACTTCATGCATGACTTTTTCAGGAAGATTAGAGAACAGCCTGGTCCTTAGTGGAAGTGGTATCCCTATCTTGCATTTCATATCGGAGAAAGATTGTGTTAATTAACTATTGAAAGCTTCCTTTAGAAAACCAAGTGAATGTTCTCTTCACAGCTGTGGTTTCCTCCCTAGGATAATATCTTACAGTGGAAAGGACTGTTTATTGTTCTTGGCCCTAGCCAGGGATACAGTGTCCCATTCTGGTGATAAGGCTTATACTTATCTTCAGTTTAAATGCATTACACTCTTGTCTGGTTTAGCACCAAGCTACTTAACGCATATGAAATAGTGGTGTTTGTCATCAGAAGGAAAGAGCAGAAGTATTATTGCTGTTTCTGGCTAAAGCAGCATCATTCTGTCATGACTTCCAGTTTAAAATAGAGACCCTTGTGGATCCAGCAGTTTGTTAAATAAAGATGTACACAGAACCATATGGCACAGAGCTTGCCAGCTCTGGCTTACTAGCTTGTCTTTACTCTTACAGAGTCATTTTTTAGCTTGAGAGATGTAACACAGAATCTATCAAGAGATTCCCATATCACTAAATAAAACATTCTTATATTTGGCAGAAGGGGAAAGGGATGAGAAAGAATGAATTCCTCCATACGATCTTCTTCCCTGTGCAACGTTAAAGATGATTGTTGAAGCAGTGCAGGGAAACGTCCATAGGTTCTATCAGCCTTGTCTGTTTTATACATAGAAATATAGAATACTAGTAAAAAAAGGCCCGTTTCTGTTTGAAAGGAAACGGGCGCTAGCAAGGTTTTCCTCTGAGTGTGTATGTTTGAGAGAGTGACTGTGTGAGAGAGGCTTCTGTTCCTGCTGCTGTGCATTCCCCATGTTGTGCTGATTCGCTGCTCCCTGTATCGTGGCTCCGCCCCTCTCCCTTCTACTGGCCAATCTGGTGTGGGTTGTGTGACGTCACTATTATCTACTCCAACTCCAGACCACCTCCAAGGGATCCACGGTTCCAGGCAGCCTCAGAATGTTGGAGGTGAGAATTATTATATAGGATGATAGCAGAATAAAGGCCATATGGCCTATTTAGTCTCCCCATCCATATCATCCACTATCTCTTCTTCTAGTTTTGGATTACAATCAAACATAATTTGAAAGGGAAATAATACAACCCAGAACTGATAATGAACAGCTGCCTTATATAACAACAATCTGATAGATGTCAGAAATACTGAAACTCCCACCAAGGTAAATGCTAACCACTGAGAGATTCATATTGAGTTACTTCATAAATTCTGCAAAACAGGGAAGCGGTAACAATGAAGGGAGGGACACTGATCAATTAAGGACTTGCAACATCAGTAACATACATAGTAACATAGTAAATGACGGCAGAAAAAGACCTGCACAGTCCATCCAGTCTGCCCAACAAGATAAACTCATATGTGCTAGTTTTTTGTGTATACCTTACCTTGATTTGTACCTGTCTTTTTCAGGGCACAGACCGTATAAGTCCGCCCAGTACTAACCCCGCCTCCCAACCACCAGCCCCGCCTCCCACCACCGGCTCTGGCACAGACCGTATAAGTCTGCCCAGCACTAGCCCCGCCTCCCAACCGTCTCTGCCACCCATTCAAGGCTAAGCTCCTGAGGATCCCTTCCTTCTGAACAGGATTCCTTTATGTTTATCCCATGCATGTTTGAATTCCGTTACCGTTTTCCTCTCCACCACCTCCCGCGGGAGGGCATTCCAAGCATCCACCACCCTCTCCATGAAAAAATACTTCCTGACATTTTTCTTAAGTCTGCCCCCCTTCAATCTCATTTCATGTCCTCTAGTTCTACCTCCTTCCCATCTCTGGAAAAGGTTCGTTTGCGGATTAATACCTTTCAAATATTTGAACGTCTGTATCATATCACCCCTGTTTCTCCTTTCATTGATGTGGACAGAGTGATGTTACAAGTCCTTAGTTGATCTGCAGTTCTGTTGAATTTTATTATTGCCTCAGTAGAGATTATATCTATCTGCATAGTGTTTAGACAGAATATAAATGAATGAATAAATAAATCTAAGAGATAGTCATGTATATTTTTGTCGCGCTGGCTGTATACAATCAGTTTTTGACCCCTGCAAAACATGGACACACAGCCAAGTCTATTCAACCCTTCGATTTAATAAATCTGTCCTTGTTGGAACACTTGCAGCATCAGTGTTCCTCTTTTGGTTGTCCCGCTTCTCTTTTCTGCTTGATTATTTCTTTGTATTCTTCATAAAGTCTATAAAATCAGGTATAAGACTTGGAGCGCCTGACAGCTTTTTCTATTGTAACGAACCAACAATTGAAAAAGAGCCTGCACTGGTTTCAACAAGGTGAATTTTGGTCAATGAGGGAATAGTCAGATGCAGCATCCTTCTGATCTGAAGGCTCTGCCTGGCCTACAAATCTTCAGTACAGTTGGCATGTTGAAATATACGCTGAATTCAGATCAAAATCTTAAACCTTATTCTAAATTGAATAGGCAGTCAGTGCAGAACCTTAAGACACGGAGTAATATGATGATGTGCTGATATTCCAGTAAATAAACAGGCACAATCCCCAAATACAGATAATTGCAGTAATTGAATTTGGTTAACACCAGACTCTGCAATAAAGTCCTCAAATTGTCAGCACATAACTTCGGACTCAATCTACCCAGCAATCACAGGGAAAGGGGATGAAATTTGATATACTGCCTTTCTGTGGTTACAGTCAAAACAGTTTGCATATCATATACAAGTACTTATTTAGTAGGGTTAAGTGACTGGCACAGAGTCACAAGGAGCTGCAGAATAATTGTAAGATGCAAACCATTAAACATTAAATAAGATAGGACATCATTATAATCTCTATGAAAATATTACTGCAGCTTGGAAATAGCGTCATTAATTGAACAATCAGATGAGAAAAAAAATGAATCGCATCCACTTATATTTTGTAGTACACATTGAGGTGTCAAAATTCCTGACCGAGGTATAAATTAAATAACAGTGCAGATAAGGCAGAGCCTTATAGGACTCCCGTCTTCAACTGGTGAACAGAGGAAAGTGATTCATCTACGTGAACCTGCATAAATTGGTCAACAGAATAAGATATAAACCATTCAAGACTGTATCAGCAAACCCATATGAGTGCAGCTGCTGTAGCAAAATGGAATGTTTGATGATGTCAAATGTAACATTAAAAGAAATAGCAAAGACAATGATCTAGTCCTGGCCAAATGACGACGTCGGTTAAAAGAAGTCCTTCCTGAAACCATCCTGAAAGGACTCAAGCAACCCATTCTGCTGTACAGATACAACTATCGGATTCAGCACCATCCTTTCTATAACTTTGGTGACAGAGGGGAGAGATGACATAGCCGGTAATTCTTAAGAATCAATGGCCTAGTGTATTTCTGTCAAGAAGAGGTTAAACAGTTGTTGTCTTTAACGCAAGTGGCATTTTACATTCACTTGGGGATGAGCTAGCAATAGATGGAAGAGCCAGCACTGTGTCCTCCCCAGTTATCTCAAGATCAAAGGGGAGAAAACTCAGGTAGGGATTAGTGATAGTTAAGCTCTTTAAAACAGAAGCTTCAGAAGCAACATCAAAACATGTATAGCATGCTGTTTCACTGAAGGTTGGCAAGTTTTTTTTTTTTTATTCTTTATTTAACAATTTGCATGTATTTAAAACAAGCAAAAATAAACTTGTCAGGTAAATAACATCACTGTTCAACTATATAAGGAAACCAATTAATGTTCAAACAATTACAGCATGTTAATTAAAGTCCACATTTGTGAGATTCAAAAATTACAATATGGATTCCAAAAGAAAATAATTGAGGAAGCTTTCCTTTATCGGGTGCTCATAAAAGATATCTTCTCTTAATATATAGGGTTCTAAGTTAATTACTCCCTTGTCCTTTTGCAGCCAAAAACGAGGAAAGCTGTACCGGCTCATAAAACACATATTTATTAGATTGATATTTAACTAGGCATTTGCACGGGTTCTTTAGAAAAAACGTACCTCCTAACTGAATTACACCAGGCCTCATAAGTCAAAATCTCTGTCTACGTTTTTGAGTCTCCTTAGTCACATCAGGGAAGAGACTAACTTTTAAACCAAGGAAGCTCTTATCCTTATTTTGGAAGAAAAGTCTCATCAGCCAGTTTTTATCTGGCGACAAGGCTACTGTGGCAATTAAAGTAGAAGCTTGGACTAGTTCGGTATCTTAGGATTCCAGTATCAGTGAAATATCTAATTCTGACTTTTCTTGAGGCACTTGGCGTTTCAGGGGCAAATAATATATTTGTGTGAATGGTGGAACCATTTCCTCTGAAGCGCCAAGTATCTCTGTAATATACTTTCTGAGCATTTCCCTTGGTAAGACTCCAACTTTTTTAGGAAAATTTAGAAAGCGGATATTGTTATTTCTGGTTACATTCTCCAAGAATTCAGTTAGTCTCCTCAAGGAAATTAAATCTTTAATCATAGTCTCCTGGTTTAAATGAACCTCTTTCACTTGTTTTTCCAATTCTTCTTACCGATTCGATATTGTCTCTACCTTGAGTTCAGTCTGTTGAACCTTTTGGTCCATTTTAGACATTTCTTGAGATAATTGTTTAATTTGTGGACTTAAGGAGCTCCCTAAGTCCACAATCAAGGTGTATAGAGTCTCTAGGGTTGGCAAGTTTGATGTGTAAAATATCCAGTGCTGGTTTTATCCTAGGTCACAAACCTAGAACTTTTTGTTGTAGCCTAGAACCTATTTTTTTGTAATTGCTTCTCTTTCCTCATAGTATTTGGAGTGCACTGTTTGTCCTGATCTAGCCTCTCCCCACCTCCCCCCCCCCTTTTTTTTTTTTTTTTTAAGATTGCTACTAGAGGTATCTTGAAAAGTATAGCTACTTCTGGAGCTCTTTGCAAGATGCTTATACATGCCTAAGCTGCTTTCTTGCTGAATCAAAGCCTTGTTTGTAAAACCCTTTGAGGGCATGGATGGTAACGAAAATGTTGCTTTCCACAGTACTGGTACCTATGCATGCTCAGTTTTCAGCGCATGTCTGCTGCAGACTGCCAAGGTGGAGAGAAGCATTTTTCCACCAGCTGAGATATTATTTTGGTGCGGTGGAGAACACTTGGTGCCCACCCACTTCTTGCCCAGGACCACCCAAAATCTGCTGTCTGGCTACGCCCCTGAGGTGAATATTCAGAAAATATGGCTTTCTATCTTTATATGTGATTACAATCTTTATTGTACATAGTTCTATGAATCCCAGACTACAGATTATACCATCTATTGCTTTTTAAACTAATAATCAGCATCTTCTGAAGCACAAACCTAGGCACTTCCTTTTCAGAAACAACCAGCAGACAACCTTTTATAATTTTGAGATCTTTACATAGTAAACCAGAGATCATCTTTTAATTTTTCTTGTAACGATGCATTTTATGGAAAGTCAGTGCCCAGAATTTCCTTTGCTTCTCTATATCCAGTATGCACCATAAGTTGTAACAGAATGTTCTTGCAAGGGTTTATCTTGTCAAAACATTCTTCAAATAAAAGACACAAGATTCTTACTAATCCCTTGTAAACTCCTCCACAGGGATCTTCAGCTAATCCCAAGCAGACTAATACAAGTTGGAATAAATATAGTTTATCTGCTGAATTATTCATTTATTTCTTTTTCTCCTCCCTTCCTGTATGCAGAAATTTCAGTTTCTAATGGCCCCGAGATGCAGCTGGGGCACGAGGAAGAAGAACAGCAGCTGCAACAGCAGGATGGGGAAGGTAGTGAGGATGAGTGGGAGCAAGTGGGTCCTCGCAACAAATCATCCGTCACTCGGCAGGCAGACTTTGTCCAGACTCTAATTACTGATATATTTGGTGGTCACATAAGGTACAGTCTTTCTCTCTCTTAATTTTTTAACAGATTTTTCTTTCATTTCAGAAAACCCAGGTTCTTGGTAATGATGGTCTAACAGTTGAATTTTATAATGCATTGGCAGAAATTCTTGCACCCAAGCTCTTCTATATGAAAATTTATCTCAACATGGAGGAGAGAAGAGTACATTTTTAGAGTCTAAAATTGTTGTAATACCTAAACCGGGGAGAGACCCTACCTGTGTTTCAAATTATCGTCCCATCTCACTCATAAACGTAGACAATAAGATATATGCCAAAATATTAGCCAACCGCCTACAAAAAGTTCTGCCCATCCTTATTCATCGAGATCAACATGGCTTTGTATCTGATAACTGTAGGCTATTTTGGAACATACTAGCACATTCAGTTGAGGATGACTCCCCGCTGATTGCATTATCACTAGATGCTGAAAAGACATTTGACCGTATTGAATGGTCATACCTGTTTAAAATACTCACTTGGTTTGGATTTAATGAACCTTATTTGTGTATGGTTAAAGTACTTTACGCCTCTCCTCAAGCTTTCATCTATGCTAACAATATTACCTGCTCCAAATTTACCCTTCACAGAGGTACCAAACAAGGGTGTCCACTGTCTCCATTATTGTTTAATTTGGCCTTAGAACCCTTGGCAATATCCATCTGTGCAAATCATAAGATACTGGGTGTCAAGCTTAGGGATGAGTCATTTAAATTATCTATGCTGCTGATATCTTGCTGTATGTAACTATTGATTCTATCCCTTACATTCTAAATAATATCACTGCTTTTTCGAATATTTCAGGGTATAAAGTTAACTGGTCAAAATCCGCTGTTAGGCCACTGTCTAAATTTGTATTGAAGTCTGATATTACACAGTACCCATTTAGTTGGGAACCTAATGGTATTATATATATAAAGTTATAAAAAAAAAAAAAAAAAAAAAGAAAACCCATTCTCCCTCGAATTCTATATATAGTGCACAAAATTGGGCACTGATTTTTGGGCACTTATCCCAGATGTGCACCCTACTAAATTTGCTAACAAGCCAATCAGTGCCAATAATTGGGTGCTAATTGCCACCAGTTCGGATTTGGACTTACATCTTGCTGTGCACTATTCTAGAACAATGTATGCCTAAAGCACGCAACCCAGAAAGGGCCGTGGCTATGGGAGGTACATAGGCGGATCAAGGGTATTCCTAAAATTTGCTTGCAGTATTATAGAATACTGGGGATATGCGCCCAATTTGAGTGCAGGAATTACACCTGGTTTCAGCAGGCGTAATACCTGGCGCCTAAAACTGGATGCTGAAATTGACACTGAACACTAATTCTGTAAATGGCTGCCCATGTTTCAGTGCCCATTATTGAATATTTTGAGCAGCAATTTTTTTTTCGGTGTCCAATTTTGTGCGCCGTTTACTGAATTTATCCCGTTCTGTGTTTCTATACAACCATGGCATAAACTGTTAGCTTGTCTTAGAGGGCCTGGTTATCAGGCTTTCACTTCAGATAACCACCTTGCCCAGTCATGTCCATCTTTCAATTGTTTTAAGCTAATCATATTTTCACCTGATGGTGCCACCAGCACTATTCTCTCGGGGACTTGAAAGTATTTCCCTATTGATCAATTGTATGGAAGCACACAATATCTGCATACTGAAGACTTCCATGTATAGATTTTCACCCTACTGAAAGAGAGAGTGTCTTTGAACTGAGGAGTTATGCTTGGCAATTGAGTGTAAATTTTCAGCCTTGGCTAACACCCTTTGGGGTGGGGGGCAACATTCAACTAACATCAGGTAATACCTTTCCAAAATTCAGATTTCAGTCAAAAGGAATGTTCCCTTTTGTAAGACCCTTCATGTGTAACTTTTGGCGGAGAACCTGGGTGATTTTCCAGCCTGAGCTGCTTTTCTTTGTCAGCAATTTTTTTTTCCCTACTGAAATGCTTTGAGTGAGGAAGGAAGAAGAAAATTTGAGAGGACAGTGGACCTGTTACATGCTGCCAGTTAAGGGCAGAGGAGCTTATTGAACTCCTGGGTAAAAGAGCAGCATCTCTGAATTAGATTGTGCAGATCTGCTCCGTGTAAGATCTTAGCATTAATAAAGTAGCCCTTATGTTTGTTTTAATTATGGAACACGCCTTCACTGTATTACCATAACTCTTTGGTATAATACAACACAGCTTGAGCCTTGATACCCATCCTCTCACTGTACACCCTTGGTCCAGCAGCTTTTGGCAAGTAAAGAACACAGTGCCTTCTTTGGTTGTACTTTAGCTTCCTTCAGCACTGGAAAAAATTTTTTTTAAGTGGAGAGATGCCTCTCTTGTGGACAACGTAATTAAATATTCCCTATCAATTTGTTCCACACCACTCATGATTTTATAAATATTTATTATATGTCCTTTCTGTTGTCTCTTTAAGCTAAAGAGATCTACCCTTTTAAGCTTGTTTTCATAAGGGAGTCAGCTGAACTATGATTGTACTATAGATTGATAAGGGGTGTTTCTCTGTTCCCAGTTTTGTTTGCTATTCATTACCCCCAAGTATGTTCGCCTTCATTTTTTAATCCATGTATTAGTCTTCCGGTCTTCAAAAAGACCTAAGTCAGTGCACAATAATACACAAAATCAACTTGATAATTAGTATGCAGTGTTAAGTAATTGTTAACAGAGGGACATAGCGAGAATTTAAAAAATATAAAAATAAGAACATCTAACAAGTAACTACTAAATCCAGTCTCTATACTTGATTGCATAGAATTATCTAATTTATTGAAAGCCAAAGAAAATAACCAACTTCTTCAAGCCTTCCTCAAATGTAAATAGCTCTGTATCAACTCATATCATTAGGGTAGACTAACAGGTGGGATATGGCATACGAGAAATTATTTAAATATATAGGATACAAACTGATCAACAATGTAATACCAAAAAATTGTTTTCAGTTTGTGTAAAAGTTTCCAAACCCTCATGGTTCCCTATCTACACAAAATAGAACAAATTTGTTTATTAACAAATGAAACCTCTAAAACTCCCAGTGAGGATATTCAAACAAGAATATGTGTTCTAATAATAGGTTCACCCTCAACTGTAATAGAGTGAGATATTATCATTGGTTTCTATATCATAAAGGGGGAGGGAAGAATTAATGAAAAAAAACTTCACAATCTGGAGGAAATGGTTTAATTCCAAAAAATCCACCCTATACCATTGCTGACTAAGAAACCATGAAAGACTGTGCTTTTTAATAAGTTAAAAACACAACGAAAGTGATAGACAATAAACTTAAAAAAATCAACATATCTGTATATCAAAAAACTGAACAATTCAAAGCAATTCTGGCAAACAACCAGTACTTATCAATATTGACACTTCCACTTCATGAATCTTCCCATGGATCCTTTTGTCGAAAGATGTACCGGACTAGACTTTAATCAGCCACTTCAATGTTGGGTTTAAATTGTATCAAATCTACTGTTATCCACTCTTCAGTCTAAAATGAAGTTTTAAAAAAACTCTTCTTCAACAAGAGCACCTTGTTTCACCGGAGCCCGCTGCTTTTATTGTCTTTGTCTTCTGCATCAGACATTGTTCTTAGTTGTCTTGGTGTCCTAAGTTGTGCACAGTGACCCCTGAGGCAGGTGGCTGTGTCTGCCGAAACATGGCCCATGTCAGGTCGTCTTGTTTTGGTGATTTAATAAATCTGCTTTGAACTACATCTCCCTGGTGGATTTGGTCATTGTGTCATTCTCTATTCCTGCTTTGTCTTCTGTGTTTGGATTTCCATAGAGGGTGTCTTCCTGCTTCTGCTTTGGACATTCACAAGAAAGAAACCTTCATTAAGGTGTAGATGTGTCTGAATTGTTAGACTTCAACCAGAAAAGCTCTGACTTTTGCCAGTTCACAAATGGATCATTCCTTCTTATCCAGCTAGACAAGTCCAGACCTATGCATGATGTCCCACTATCAGGAGATGGAGGCCGATGTGGTGCAGCCAGGAACGTTGCGGTATTTCTCTGCTTCCAGCAGATGGTGCAAGTGGACTGCTGCATCAGTTACCCTCTTTTGTTTTTTCCCTCAAGTTTTGGGCCAGAGCCTCGATCTACAGCCCTTGACTGTATGGGTTGGATTATCATTATGGATGCCTCCCTGGTTCTGAGCCATTGCCAAATTGCAGGTTGAGGTAGAAGAGAACTGCTAGTTTCTTCTCAGTGACCTGGAGCCTCAACATAAAGGCCTTTGCTCTGTCTGTATTGGGGTTCACAGGGCCACACATCAAGTGTAGGTTCCTTTTCACTTTACTGCTCCTGGGCTGTGAAAAAGAAAAGCAGCACTGGGGGCTTATTCTGTTGGCAGGACCAGTGGGGAGCTGACCCCGGTGTCAGGTCCTCGGAAACCCAGAGACCTTTATTTTCCAGACAAAAACCACAGTCCCCCAAAATGGCAGGATCTGATGGTCCACCCAGGGTCACTTGTCCTCCTTGGTGGATTATTTAGGGGTGGGGAGTGGAGGGGATGAGTTTTCCCAGGATGGGTTCTCTTCTGAGGACTCCTCTTCAGAGTCTAGAGGGGTCTCTCCTGATGAAGACTTACATCCCCAGTAGTGCATTTGTTTGTCAAGAGGAGTTTGCCTCCCTCATAGACTAGATGTTGGTGGTTCTTGTGATTGCCTCAGCGCTGGCGAAGCCTTCCTCAAATGGTGATCCTGTCATGAGGGACCTCTGAATGCTTTTCTCCTCCACAAGTTTCTACCAAGGTTGGTGCTGGTGGGTTAGAAGGCACTGGATTTGGTTCTGAAGGGGATGACATTGATGAGCAAGCTTTACCCCCTTTCTTGGGATGACCTGGAAAGGTTATTCAAAGTCCCTAAAGTGGATGTTCTAGTGACAGCAGTCACCAAGAAGACCACCATTGTAGTGGAGGATGACATGGCCCTTAAGGAAGCCCATGATCTTAAGACTGAGTTGCTTCTTAAGCACCTCTTTGCCTGCACAGCAATTGGGGTACAGGCAAACATCTGTAGTGAGTACATGATCTGGGCAGTTCTAAGTTGGATCCATTGGTTCCCCCCCCATCACCAGCTGTGGCCCTTTTTAAATCAGACAGGAGTGGCTTTTATGGTAGCTGTCTGACCTTATTTGCATCTTTTTGTACTCACTGGCCATGGACATAGTAGTCTGTAGATGGCTGTGGCTTAGAAATAAACTCCCCTTCTGTGTCTATCTGCACTTACGAGAAGATCAGGAGAAGATTAAGTACCTAGAGGAAGCCAGTCCTCCGCCTCCTTGATAACAGAGTGTGGACCTTTAAGGCATTTGTGGAATGCCCTTTTGGGGAGAGAGGGCAAGAAGGCCTGGTAGCTAAAATGCCTTTCCCTCCATCAACTCTGCAAGAGCAGGCCAAGGGCTCCCAATGACATTCAGTAAGTTCCCTCTGCAATGGAACCGGTGGGAGGCATGCTTTGCCTTTTACATTAGGAGTGGACCCTCATTACCTCCAAACAATGGGACCTGGAGGTGGTTTGGCAGGGCTATGTGCTGAAGTCTACAGAATTTGTTTCAGATGCCTTTATGATGTCCCCTTGCAGTGCAGGGTCCAAACAACTTGTGCTGAAGGAGAATTTATGTCACCTGCTTGTTGTAAGAGCCACTGAATCAATGCCACCACAGGTGTGCAGACAGGGCCATTAGTTTTATCAACTCCAAGAATGGGGGGACTTCTCGGCCAGTTCTGGATCTAAAGGGGGTCAGTGCGTCCTTGAGGGTCCTGTATTTCAAGTGATCTTGGCAGTTCATCCCAGGGAGTGTCTAGCCTCTCTGATCTTTGGTTTGTACTTCATATTGTCATTTGGGAAGCTCACAAGCCCTTCCTGTGGCTTTGTGTCTTGGGGAGCACTTTCAGTTCAGAGTCTTTCTGTTTGGCCTGGCTGCAGCCCTTTGGATTTTTACCAAGGTAATGGTCATTGCTGCGGTGTTCCTTTGCAAAGAAGAGATTGGAGTGCATCCCTACCTTGATTGGCTGATTTAGGCTGATTGGGAGCAGGCCCAAAGGCAAGCTTACTACATCAGCCCTACTGTTCTTGAATGTTGACAGGGATTTTAACCCAACAAACACGAATGATGCAAAGTGCAAACAATTATTAAAGATTTCCCATCTAAGGAAGAAATAACCCTTTTTGTTTGGGAAAATGAATCTAGGGATTTGTGCTAAAGAAGAATTTAAAACTAGGTTTACAGGGTAGACATAATTCTGGTGCCTTGAGATTATATAATGTCACACCTTCAGCCTGAAGATGTAAATAATGCAACTGGTTTATGGACATATCTGAAATGCACTGATAAAATTCTTCAGAAATCTGTCATGCAGTTGGCAAGAGAGAAAGTTGCAAAGCACTGGGTAGCAGTCTTGTTACTGACAAAATTCCAGTGCATGCATCTCCCTATATGACTGTGTTGTCAGACAACTACTGTATAAACTGGCAATCTTGAATTGCCATAGGAATATTTGCTTGTAGCTTAACAGATGCAGTTGTGATATAAATGAAGCAGAGAAGCTTAAAAGGTGATCTTCTTTTCAAAGATCCCAAGGAGAAATAAGGCCAATTTTTTTTTTAAATGAAAGCTATAAAAAGTGCTCTGTTGGCACAGAGAAGCCCAGCAGAAGGAACCGCAAAACCTGTTTCTTGCATCTGTTGTCTGCTCTCACCACACCCATCCTATTCAGCAGACAGAGTGGGTCACAGAATAGGCCACAGAAATAAGATATTATGTGGTATTCTTGGACAGAGGTTTCCTCTTCACGATTTGAGGGTGGAGATGAGAAGCCACCAAATACAAAAATGCCAGAAGTAGGCCACAAAATGAAAACATTTGAACTAGAAAATCTGCTGCTCTGTACTCCTCCTTTTTACTCCCTTCTCAAGATTGGCTCATCTGTTGCTGCTCGACTTGGTGTTATCCTTGGGCCTAAGATATTTAATTGGTTTGTGCAGAAGTTCTGTTTGATTGTTTTTAGGTTCGGTGTAGTATGAATCTAAAATTCTGCTGATGGGGGTCACAATAAACATCGGACTGCATACACAAATGTGGATTATTAATCTTACAGTGTGTGCTTGAGGGCTTCTGGGTACATTGGTGTTTAATACTGTGTAACTTGTGTGCTACACCTGATGGTTGAATACTATACTACTACTACTTAACACTTCTAAAGCGCTACTAGGGATACGCAGTGCTGTACAGTTTAACAAAGAAGGACAGTCCCTGCTCAAAGGAGCTTACAATCTAATGGACAAAATGTGCAGTCAATCAAAATTGGGGCAGTCTAAATTTCCTGAATAGAGGTAAAATGGTTAGCTATGATGAATTGCTTTAATAAAATTTCCTGCATGAACCTGAATTTCCTTTATATGTTGGGTCCCAAAAAAACAGGCAAGCGATCTACAGAATCCAAGATGGACAACAAAACAGCAGATCAGTGGTGCAAAGAAGGATCCACCACATGAAAGCATAAATAATTAAAAGACTGACACGACCATGTTTCGCCTTTGTCAGGTGCTATAAAAACTGCCAGTAAATATTTAAGAAAACGCGTATTAATATAAATAATAAAACTCACATGACATATAAACAAACAATAAAATCATAAGTCACAAACTTGATACCAGAAAGCATGTATAAAAGGCAATATACATGCAAGTAAAAGGAGGTGAAAATAAAAACTTACCCAAGAGGTGTATTCCAAAAGTATCACCTAATGGTAAAAGCTAAAAATAAGAAGATGCCCAGTCAGTATTAAACAACAAAAACGCTCCCTCCATCTTAAAAAAAAAAATCTCTTGTTAGATATAACACTGAAGAGTGAGAAGTCTGAATAAGTATTATGAATCTGCCCCAGTAAAACTACTGCCTGCATAAAGTAGTTTAGCTGGGCAATGAACCCGTTTAACAAGCCACACTAGCACATAAATTGGTAATAAGTAGCAGAATGCCTTACTAAAATGCTGTGGCTATTAATGAATTATTTCTGTCAAATCAAGAACATGATCTTACCTTAACTCCGAAGCAGCAGCAAGTCATGGTTAATCTTCATCTGTGCAGTTAGTTGGTCTAAAAGCTGCTAACATAGGGGTCAGAGGTCACTACTGATTCCGATATCCAAACATTACTGCTAATCACACAAAAAATTGTAAAATCAAAAGGTAGATACATTATAGTGATGAAAAAGGCATAAGGGAATATTTTCAAAATAAATAAAAAAAAGCTTGAACATCTATACAATGCTTCCCTAATAATTGTAGTAATAAAAATGACATTTATTATAAGGCATCAAATTGTAGAACCAAAGGTAGATCCTGAAAGGGCATGCTTAAATTAGTAGAATCATACTAGTTTTGTAATTTTGGGGCTTTAAAAATGCTAAAAATGCTACAAAATTAATTCATTTCAAAACATGCATTCCAATGACAGCATCATACTTTGGTGATGTCACTGGATGCTACAATATCGGGAGAGCATAAAAATCGGTAAAAGTGAGCTTTAAAATGCACAAAACAGTCAAAAATAGTAAAAACTCAGCTTAAATTAACTTAAAACTTATATATTTGAATAAGAACATAAATATACTAAATGCACTTTCTTAAATAGCAAAACAAATGCTTAGGACACAAATGTAAAAATTGTCAAAATTACAGGGTTAGATATTGTCTAATGCATGTACAGTAATAAATAATTATTTAAAGAAATACTGATAAGTTCATTTCCATGTTCAGAATAAGGGGATTGACTGTCTGAAACGTAAAGATCAATCTTTGTTCAGTCCTTACTAAAAGTTCATCAGCGTCACACCCTATCTAGGATACCTGTAGGGTGGCTAGGGCAGGGGCGTAGCTACGGGTGGGCCTTGCCGGCCACTGCTGCTTTTCCTGTTGAGCAGCAGGGCCGGCGCTACAAAAAGAAGAAGCTCTAACGGCGCTAAGGACGAGAAATGTTTAAAAAAAAAAAAAAAAAGCGCGGCACCGGCAGGCACTGTCTCGGCAGCCTTGAGGCATTGGCTGCTGGCTCGCAGGCTCCTCCCGTCTGCGGGAGGAGCCTGCGAGCCAGTAGCCAATGCCTCAGCAGCCAATGCCTCAAGGCTGCCGAGACAGTGCCTGCCGGTGCCGCGCTTTTTTTTTTTTTTAAACATTTCTCGTCCTTAGCGCCGTTAGCGCTTCTTTTTTGTAGCGCCGGCCCTGCTGCTCAACAGGAAAAGCAGCAGTGGCCGGCAATGGGGGCTGGCGCTGGCATGCAGGGCGGGCCTCGTCGAAGAAAAGAGGGAAAACATGGAAGGATGGGGAGAAAAAGAGGGAAAACAGATGGAAGGATGGGGAGAAAGAGGGAAAACAGATGGAAGGATGGCAGAGAATGAGGGAAAACATGGAAGGATGGGGAGAATGAGGGAAAACTTGGAAGGATGGGGAGAAAAGAGGGAAAACTTGGAAGGATGGGGAGAAAAGAGGGAAAACAGATGGAAGGATGGCAGAGAGTGAGGGAAAACATGGAAGGATGGGGAGAAAGAGGGAAAACATGGAAGGATGGGGAGAAAAGATAGAAAACAGATGGAAGGATGGGGAGAGAAAGAGGGAAAACGGATGGATGGGGAGAGAGACTCTGGATGGAAGGATGGGGAGAGAAAGGGGAGAGACTGGAAGGATGCAGAGAAAGGTGAGAGACTGGAAGGATGTGGAGAGAGAAGGGACACTGAACAGAAAAGGGTAGAGTGATACAGAGACACTGGTTAGAAAGAGGGAGAGAGACATTAGATGGAAGGATCAGGAGAGAGGATAGATGGATGGAAGGATGGGGAGAGAAAGAGGGAAGACGCTGGATGGAAGGGTAGGGAGAAAGAGGTGACACTGGACGGAAGGATGCAGAAAGAAAGAGGGGAGACTACTGGAAGGATGGGGAGAGAGAGGGGAGACTGGAAGGATGGGGAGAGAAAGAAGAGAGCTGCTGGATGGAAAAGGAGAGTAGTGAAAGACTGGAGAATAAGAGGAAGGGGCATGGGGAGAACAAGGGTGAGAAAAAGATGAAAAGCCATAAGTAGATGAAGGAAATTAAAGAATGAATAGTAAGAATGAATTAAATCAGGACAGAGAGAGAGAGGCAGAAAAATATTGAAGAAAGCAAAGAAAAAGGAGAGAAAAATGAGAAATGGCCTGGAAACCCTGGCAGAAGAGTTAAGCGAAAACAAAGGAAAGCAGAATCTAGAGACTGGGAGCAACACAATGAGAAAAAGTAAATGGCCATACAAGAAAGGTAAAGAAAATAATTTATTTTTAATTTAGGATAAAGTAATATGGTACCTGTGTTAATGAAGTTTCAGAGACCAATACTTCCTTCCTTAGGTCAGGCGAGGATACCGTAACAGCATTATATTGACCTGAGGCAGGAGGTTTTGGCCTCTGAAAGCTCATTGAAAAGGATGTTAGGCTATTAAATAAATTTTCTGAAATCTGATGCACTGAAAAGCAGCACTTTACCCTGTGTGACAAATGCATCTGATTAGCGTGACTAAATTTTGCTGGGGGAGGGGGGTAGAGAGAAAATTTTGTGCCCACCCACTTTGGGTTCAGGCCCATCCAAAATTGGCAGTCTGGCTACGCCACTGGGCTAGGGAAAAAAAACCTGTATTCTTTAAACCTGTGTCCAGCCTGGATAGTGTGTTCTACCAGTGTTTTCTTCTTTAATTTGTCTTTTAATGGCAGTCGTATGCTGCTTAATCCTCTGGTTTAATCTCCCCTTTGCCTTGCCGATGTAAATTAGATGGCAGGGGCATATCGCAGCATATATTACACCAGCAGTTTTGCAATTAGAGAAATGTCTAAGTTGAAATTCTTCAGCTGTTACTGGATGAGTTGAATGAATATTTTGGTTTCCAAATTGACAGTACATACTGAGCAGGATCCATAATTGAAATGTCCAAAGGGAAGTTTCTTAAAATTATCGGATGGAAGTGCAGATGGAACTAGCATATCTCTCAAATTCCTTTCCCTTTTGTAAGTGATCTTTAAACCTTTATCAGCAAAATAATCTATATTTTGGATGATGTGCCAATGCTTATTTTTTTACTGTAAGCACTCCAGGAACATTTAAAAACCTACTGTACCTAACTGTACAGCACTACAGAAGCCCTCAGGTCTATAGGTGTGTCTTATCTATAGGTACAGTTGGTATTTTGTAGGTTTTTGAACGCTCCCAATTTCCACCACAAGTGTACTAGTTAGAGTAGGATATGGACCTGGGTCCCTTTCTCTAAAATCCATTGCAGACTAGTCGCTTACCCCTGGAACCATAGTATCTAAAGCTGTCACAGAGCCTGTTACATTTTTTTTTGGGGGGGGGGGGGGTGCAGGAGGGAGTCAGTGACCAATGGGGGATTAAAAGGGGGGGTCACGCTTTAATCCCTCCAGTGGTCAGCTGGTTGGTCAGGGAACCTTAATACACTGGGTCAGAATATGGTAGATTCTCTCATGTTACTCTTTTACAAGGTACACTGACAGCCGTTCTTACTCCTTAACTAAATGCTAGAAAGGAAATCTGGTTGAAACACTGGCTTCTTTTTTCAGTTAGGTCTTGTTTAGTTGGAGTTTGTGTGCTTCTTCTAAAGTATGTGGCCAATTTCCCAACATTTAGAAAGCTGCTGCTTTGTGCTTGGAGTCCTGTGATAGAAAGAAAAGCATTGGCTTTAGATTCTGTGTGCGATAAAGGCTTTGAAGCCTATTTCCAGTACATATACCAATTACAGCTAATTTAGTTGGAAATTTGCCTTGTTATTCTAAATTATGCATTTGATTAGTGTTTATTTTTACAGCTAATTGTTATTTTGCAAACATTTGCTTAGGGACTCTTGAAATAATGTTTTGTTTTGTGGACTAATTGGTGCCTTTTTGATAAGAATTCAAAATTTCTTTTTCCTCCTGCTGCTCAGACTGTAGAACAAGTATGTTGCGCTTTACTCTCAATGACTTTTCAAATGTTAAAACTAGCCAATTTTATGAGGGCAGAAAAAGTATGGATTTAAATCTCACGAGAAAATAGCGTTTTCCTGTCTCTTGATTTTTTCCAAAGAGGGCTGTGCTGAGTTGATGTAAAGATACACCTATCCTTCTGTGACTCCCTTTAGTTTCTGGGAGATTCTCTGCCAGTGTAAGGATAGAAGAAGCCTAGAGGCTGACCAAAATCAGTGGTTTTGGTTCCAGCTGAAAATGTGACACCCCCCCCCACCCCCCGACAGAAAACCCATTCCTCTTCCTGGGCTGATCACCAGCTCTGTCCTCCCCAGGCCTGTCATTTAAAATCTCTGGTAGTCTAGTGGGCCTCTTCAGGTCAAGAGCATCCTGAGTTGCCCCTGCTGCCTGCGTTGTGAAAATGGTGGCCATGACTTCCCGTGGCAGCCATTTTGAAATTGTGAATGGCAGCCATTCCCAATTCCAAAATAGTGACCACAAACTCTTGTGGCAGTCTCATAAGGCTGCCACTGGAAGTTGCAGCTGCCATTTTCACAAAGTAGCCAGCAGGAGCAGAAGCAACTCGTGATGCTTCTGCCCAGAAGAGGCCACTAGACCACTAGGACTTTTAAAAGGTAGGGTGGTAGTTCTTGTGGGCAGCCTGGGAGAAGGAACAGGTTTTTCTGTTGGGGGGGGGGGGGGGGGGAGGATGGGCTTGCAGCGGCTGGGGGGGGGGGGGGCAGGGCTACAGTTTCGGTTTCCACCGAAAATGAACAGGCATTTTCGGCTGAAACTCAAACCTGGAGTTTGGGTCAATTTCAGTACCTAAAATGAAATTGATTGGCCTCTAAAGAAGCCCCTACAGAACAGCTTCATTAAAACAGTATTTTGGAGGGGGAGGAGTCAAGATGATGCCGAAAGTAGAGACAGGTTGCTCAGCTGTGCTCCTTGCTTGTGAGTTTTGTAGGGTCAGCAATGGTTAAACACAAGGGAAACGTCCGAACCTACCCGTCTGAGTCTAGAGGGGTCCCAGCTGGTTCAGCAGAAGATCTCAAGTTTTGCAGTTCCCGCTGCCAGCTTTGAAACTCGGGCGGGCTTGCCCTAGGAAGGAGGTTCCTAAAGTGACCCTGAGTCTCAAATATCGCGAGATTCCTCCCTGACTCGGAGCTGGAAACAAATCATTACTGCAGGAAAAGCCTTTGGATGCTGACGGGGCTGTGACATTCCCAGTTGACATGGAGGGTGAGGCAGTTTGCTTAGACCCTCAGTCCTTTACTGGAGTTAGCAGCAGCAGCAGCGCGTGGAGAAGGAGGAGACCAGAGAAGATAACATTGGAGGAGATTTGGGACACCACTGGAAGATTCCTTGCTTTATGGATTTCAACAATTTCAATAAGGGAAACACTCTCTGTATTCCCAGGTAACTTGGCATGATGAACGTTTGGTCCAGTATGAGAGAAAGGTTCTGGATTTTGAAAAGGATTTTAAAAATTTGAAAAGAAGATCATAGATCATATGGTATTTCACCAGAAGCTGGAAAACTTGGAGAACTATGAGAATTTGGAGTTTCAGCTTTCCTAAATCTCCACTTTTTACACCCAATGATAATCTTAAAAAGAATATTATTGAGATTGTGCAAGTGCCTAAGGAGGCTCTAATAACCCGTGTGTACTATTATGTGGACTAGCGTGGAAATCCCCAGACTGAAGCAAGAAAAGAGGCACCATCGGATAACTTTGACCTACCTGGATTTTTGGAGGGGTCTAGTCCTTTGGTAACCAAAGCTACATTGATTGCTTCGTTAGTCTTGGAGCCAGATAGAAACTGGTTCCTTAGACTATTTTTGTTATAAACATATTGAATTTCTGGATCATAAGGTGCAAATATTTCCTGACTTCCGCAGGGCCACTCAGCTTAGGCCTTTTTGGCTTTTAATTCTGAACCGTTGGCCTTGGGAAAGACATTTTCCTTCAGTTTCCATGTAAATGTTTTATTAAATTAGATTCTGAGAATTGTTTTTCTTCACCCAGGGCATCTTAAGAATTTTCTAATTGCAAGGATACCCCTATTATTAACTCAGTGTAATTGTAGCTTTAAATGGTAGCTGATATTAGTATAAGTTTCCTATTTCTTCTAGGTACTATTTATTTATTTTTTATTTTATTTATTAGGATTTATTTACCGCCTTTTTAAAGGAATTCACTCAAGGCAGTGAACAGTAAGAATAGATCAAACATGAACAATAGACAATTACAGCAGTAAAAATATTCAAAAACAATACAAAATATGGCATGGTATACTATGGTATACTATTTACAATGTCAACACAATATGTAATAGAACATTATAAGTGATAGCGAAGGGTAAAGCAAGGATGTAACATATAGAAGAGTAAGGAAGTAGGAATAGTTAGAAAGTAAGGTGATTGATTCAAAGAAAGTTGCACATGAGGTCAGAGAAATGGTTAAATGTTATCTCAACTAGGGTAGGAGTGGACAAAGTTTAAAGAAGTCTCCTGCTAGCTAGTGTTTTTCTGAGACTCTTTCCTCTTTCTTTTCATTTTCTTTTCTTAATTTTTGTGATACTTTGGAAAGATTTTTTTGTAATATTTATATTTGTAATGAGAAGTTTTTTTTTTTTAAGTTGTCATGTGTTGTCTTGATCGTATAAGTATAGAATGCATAAATATAAAATAGCCCCCCCCCCCCCCAACATTTTCCCCTCTCCCAGATCATTTTTTAAAAATAATTGATTAAGGTTAAGGGGATATTTTTTACGTGTTGAAAATAGCTCAAAATATTGTGTGGGGTATACACATATAAAAAGTGCACTGCAAGATTGCACCTACTTTTATGTGATTTGATTTTTGATTTCTTAACATGTTCCATTCTTTCAGAGCATCGTAGTGTATTACAATAATATTTTTGTACAGTCAGGCCCACGACAGACTAGCATCAGATGCCTTCTCCTACATTGGGGGACAGGCCTTCTGTATGCGTATCCTCCCTTACCTCTAGTGGGGAAGACTTTGCTGAAACTCCAGCTTCCAGGAAAGATTCCACGAAGCGGTGTTACTCTTTCAAATGGAGGAGGTTGGCCGTCTGGTGTGACAGCAAGGCCCTAGATCCTCTTTCTTGTCCTACACAGACCCTGCTTGAATACCTTCTACACTTGTCAGAGTCTTGTCTCAAGACCAACTCCATAAGGGTTCACCTTAGTGCGATTAGTGCTTATCATCTCCATGTAGAGGGTAAGCCTATCTTTGGACAGTCTTTAGTTGTTCGCTTCATGAGAGGTTTGCTTTTGTCAAAGCCCCCTGTCAAACCTACGCCAGTGTCATGGGATCTCAATGTCGTTCTCACCCAGCTGAAGAAAGCTCCTTTTTAGCTACTGAATTCTTGCCACCTGAAGTACTTGACCTGGAAGGTCATTTTCTTGGTAGCAGTTACTTCAGCTCGTAGAGTCAGTGAGCTTCAGGCCTTGGTAGTGCATGCACCCTATATCAAGTTCCCTCACAACACAGTAGTCCTCCGCACGCACCCTAAGTTCCTGCCAAAGGTGGTGTCAGAGTTCCATCTGATCCAGTCAATTGTCTTGCCAGCTTTCTTTCCCTGTCCTCATACCCGCTCTGGCGAAAGCAGTTTGCACACCTTTGACTGCAAGAGAGCATTGGCCTTTTATGTGTAGCAGACGAAGCCCTTTAGACAGTCTGCCCAGTTGTTTGTTTCTTTTGATCCCAACAGGAGGGGAGTCGCCATCGGAAAACGCACAATCTCCAATTGGCTAGCAGATTGCATTTCCTTCACTTATGCCCAAGCTGGGCTGTCTTTAGAGGGCCATGTCACGGCTCATAATGTTAGAGCCATGGCTGTGTCAGTGGCTCACTTAAAGTCAACCTCCATTGAAGAGATTTGCAAGGCTGCAAGGTGGTCATCAGTCTACACATTCACATCTCACTACTGCCTTCAGCAGGATACCCGACGCGACAGTCGGCTTGGGCAGTTGGTGCTGCAGAATCTGTTTGGGGTTTAGAATCCAACTCCACCCCCCTAAACCCATTTTTGTTTTGCTCCAGGTTGCACTCTCAGTTAGTTGTTTATGGTTTCAGGTTAATCTCTGTTATGTCCTCGCCGTTGGGAGGCCCAGTTGACCAATGTCCATTGTTTTGAGTGAGTCTGATTGCTAGGGATACCCTACATGTGAGAACAAGCAACCTGCTTGTCCTCAGAGAAAGCGAAGATACATACCTGTAGCAGGTATTCTCCAAGGACAGCAGGCTGATCTCACAAACCCGCCCACCTCCCCTTTACAGTTGATATTGTTTCTTTTTATGCTTTTGATTTAACTGAGGAACCCGTTCACACGACGGGCGGGAAATCGGTCCGCACATGCGTGCTGCACGCACGCCAGAAGACTCTAGCAAGAGATTTTTAATATTTTGCTTGCAAAATGCCGATTCCAGGGCCGACGCGGACGTCGACCCACATGTGAGAACAATCAGCCTGCTGTCCTCGGAGAATACCTGCTACAGGTATGAATCTTCGCCTTATCCAAATATGTTTTATCATGTAACAATGTGGAGTGGCCTAGTGGTTAGAGCACCGGTCTTGCAATCCAGAGGTGGCCGGTTCAAATCCCACTGCTGCTCCTTGTGATCTTGGGCAAGTCACTTAACCCTCCATTGCCTCAGGTACAAACTTAGATTGTGAGCCCTCCTGGGACAGAGGAATATCCAGTGTACCTGAATGTAACTCACCTTGAGCTACTACTGAAAAAGGTGTAAGCAAAATCTAAATAATAAATATATGGAATGTTGCTACTATTGAAGATCCTACATGGAATGTTGCCACTTTTTGAGATTCTGGAATGTTGCTATTTCAGATTCTAGATGGAATGTTGCTAGTGGAGGAGTGGCCTAGTGGTTAGAGCACCAGTCTTACAATCCAGAGGTGGTCGGTTCAAATCCCACTGCTGCTCCTTGTGATCTTGGGCAAGTCACTTAACCCTCCATTGCCTCAGGTACAAACTTAGATTGTCAGCCCTCCTGGGACAGAGGAATATCCAGAGCACCTGAATGTAACTCACCTTGAGCTACTACTGAAAAAGGTGTGAGCAAAATCTAAATAAATAAATATATGGAATGTTGCTACTATTGAAGATCCTACATGGAATGTTGCCACTTTTTGAGATTCTGGAATGTTGCTATTATTTCAGATTCTAGATGGAATGTTGCTAGTGGAGGAGTGGCCTAGTGGTTAGAGCACCAGTCTTACAATCCAGAGGTGGTCGGTTCAAATCCCACTGCTGCTCCTTGTGATCTTGGGCAAGTCACTTAACCCTCCATTGCCTCAGGTACAAACTTAGATTGTCAGCCTTCCTGGGACAGAGAAATACCCAGTGTACCTGAATGTAATTCACCTTGAGCTACTACTGAAAAGGTGTGAGCAAAATCTAAATAAATAAATAAACAAGTCGCGAGAGCATATATGAAAGTGTTATCTTCACTATTACATTTTAAAACTATGCAGGTTGTAGCTTGCTCTGATTTGTATGCCTGTATTTGAGAGGAATAGGTTCTGTACAGGATCCTAAATTGACATTCTCTCATATCCACACTTGTGAGCTATTTTGGGGATCCTTGCTACTAACTTTTTTTTTTTTTTTTAAACTTTTATTGAAAATAAGCGCCATTACAGCAACAATAATTTCACAAACGACATCAGAACAGCAAATATCGTTAGCATGTTGCTACACAGCTAATGGACAAAAACACCCACAACAACCCCCCCCCCCCCAACACCCTCCCCCCACTATGAAAGTTCAAGAGTGGGATCCGGACAAGCAGACCAGGACACATACGGGTCCCATATCTTCTGGTATGGTATTAGATGACCAGTTCGCTTTGCTGTCAACTTAGACATTAGATGAATACGATCCAGTCTAAGGACCACTACTTCCAAACCCGATAGTGTACTCCGCCTCCACGCCGCTTAACATTACGTTTATCTTTTTCTCATCGGTTTGGCAGCTCCTCATAATCTGAACTGGGGCTTACGGCATGTGGAACCCAATGTAGAAGAGAGAGTGACATATATCTTGCAGGAAGCCTTAACAAAAAATCCATCAAGTTTACTACTAAGTCTAGATTGTAGACTGATTTTATTATCTAAGGAGTTTAGATAATTTATTAACTTCTGGTATAAATAATTATTCCCCCACCACCACTGTTTGGTATTTGTTGCTATATTTTGGAAAAACCCATAAAGCTACCATATTCTGTAAGCAGATGTTCTACTAATGTGATCCCCGTTGACCTATCAGAGAAACACCTTATTCTCTGTGCCCGATTAGAAAGCTGCATTGCCTTAGAGGCAGTTGATCAGTATTGTTAGGATTTAGACCCCAGTATCTTGCAAGCAGACAATTGGACATATTTCTTGCAATGAGAGGGCATAGAATGAAGTTAAGAGATTATAGGTTCAGGAGTCATTTGAGGAAATACTTTTTCACAGAAAGAGTGGTGGATGCATGGAATAGCCTCCGGGTGGAGGTCGTGGCGACAAGGACGGTCTGAGTTTAAGAAAGCGTGGGACAAGCATGTGGGATCTCTTTGGGGCAGAGGGAACTGGTGGTTGCTCAGCGTGGGCAGACTGGATGGGCCATTTGGCCCTAATCTGCCGTCATGTTTCTCTGTTTCTGTATATTGACCATTTTGTTCTATATCTGCCATCATTTACGGTGTTACTGTGCAACATCTTTTGCGTTTGTTTTATTCTATTATTGCTCAAACATGAGAGTTTTTCATCTTTGACATACCATGGACATAGAATTCTTGAGAATGCTGTTTGGATTTAAAGAAAACCTGTGTCTTGCAAGTGTGGTACCTGTTCACTACCTATGTGTGTAATCTGTGAGGAATGGAACATATGGTGAGGTTTAATTTGGGGAACTTGCCCACAGTTTGGGTTGCATTCATATTTGCTAGAATTATATCACAAACACACAGGCAGTGAATTGGTTTCTCTTTAGTGCCTGTGATTTTGTCAGAGAAACCATAGCCAATATGTTCCTGCAGCAGAATTAGACTTTTTATTCAGGGTCATCCATGTGATAATATATATTTGAAATATTGCACTGTATATAGTAAATTGATTGGCTGCATTTGGTTTTGCTGCTCTGACAGTTGGGGAAATAGGGCACACCAAAATAATATTAGACACGGTTTGAACTTAGAGGGCTCACATAATGACAACATTCATGGCCTTGCTCTGACCACTCACATTGAGAATTTTTATGCCAGCTTTAGTAATGTCATCTCTGATGTCAGAGGGCTTGGGATCTTGTGGGAGATAGGAATGGACACTGTGTGTGTTTAAAGCCACTATGTTAGGAAAAGTAAATATTTGTATGTAGCTTCACAAAATATTTACCATATTTTTACATGCAGTTGGTAGTCATAGCAGATCATCGAATGTAACCAACCAACCAACCCCCCATCCTTAAAAAAAATGTCTAATTGTTGATTGTGGTTTTTTTTTATTTGGTTAATTTTGCAAGTTAAAATGTATTATACAGTGTTTGTTTTAAAAGCATTAACTTTAGTACTACAGTGTAACATTGACACCAGAGTGACTGCCCAAACCATTCTTAACACTGTTTCCATTGACTTTAGGTCTGTGGTTTACCAGCACAGCTCTAAGGAGTCTGCCACTTTGCAGCCATTTTTCACTCTCCAGCTGGATATTCAGTCGGACAAGATCCGCACAGTTCAGGAAGCCTTGGAAAGCCTGGTGGCTAGAGAGTCTGTTCAGGGTTACACCACGAAAACCAAACAAGAGGTGAGCTAGTTTCCATGTATCAACTGTACAGTTCTCTAATGTTGACTTGTATAGGGTGTGGTTCTGTGTAGCCCTGAATTTAGCTTTCTCCAGCTGACTGAACAGTGATCCATGCCAATACTGTATTAAGGTGTGCTGTCACTTCACGGTGTGGTATGACCCTCATGGCAAGCTTCAGGTATCATCTTCATTATGCTTTCCAATATTGATTTAGAGAATGCAGTGCTCTTGTACCCGAGATAGATGGTTCTTCCCTCCCCCCCCCCCCCCCCCCCACCTCCACTTCCTCACTACTGCTATAATGTCTCACTCTTTCTTAGCTTCCACTTTGACTTTTGTGTATTATTACAAGACACAGGTATCTGTAAAATAATTTTTGGTACCCACTTTCTGGACCAGCGCTAACATGGAATTTTCAGAGCTGTCATTTGCTTGTGGCATGCTAGCAGCAGCAGCAGTGTCAGGACAAGTGCGATATCTACAAGGAGACAAGATTTCAAAAGTACACAAGTAGTTTGCCGTGATCTATTTAAATCTCTTGGAGAAAAATGTTTTACTTTATTCAGTTGACTATTAAATCTAGCAAACTTGACTGAAGACTTACTGAAAGTGATAGCCGCCAATATGCCAGAGATTTAACATGGCTAAAACCGAGCTTCTCGTCTTTTCCCCAAAACCTACCTCTCCTCTCCCCCCTTTCTCTATTTCGGTGGATGACACTCTCATTCTCCCTGTCTCATCAGCTCGTAACCTTGGGGTCATCTTTGACTCCTTTCTCTCCTTCTCTGCTCACATTCAGCAGATTGCCAAAACCTGTCGTTTCTTTCTCTATAACATCAGTAAAATCCGTCCCCTCATCTCTGAGCACTCTACCAGAACCCTTATCCACACTCTTAATCACCTCTCGTCTTGATTATTGTAACCTACTTCTCACCGGGCCTCCCTCTTAGCCATCTCTCTTCTCTTCAGTCAATCCAAAACTCTGCTGGGCGACTCGTTTTCCGCCAAAGTCGCTATGCCCACATTAGCCCTCTCCTTAAGGCGCTTCACTGGCTCCTTATCCGTTTCCATATTCAATTCAAACTTCTCCTATTGACCTATAAGTGCATTCACTCTGCCGCTCCCCAGTACCTCTCCACTCTTGTCTCCCCCTACGTGCCCCCTCGAGTACTCCGTTCTGTAGATAAATCTCTCTTATCTGTCCCTTTCTCCTCTACTGATAATTCAAGACTCCGCTCCTTTTATCTCGCTGCACCTCACGCCTAGAATAGACTTCCCGAGCCTGTACGTCTAGCCCCGTCTTTGGCCGTTTTCAAGTCCAAACTCAAAACCCACCTCTTTACCACTGCTTTTGACTCCTAACTCACTTGTCCTGTCCCTTATCTTCACCACTTTATTCCCTTACCCTTAATTGTTCTGTCTTAAGTGTACTGTTTTATCTAGATTGTAAGCTCTTTGAGCAGGGACTGTCTTTGTGTATGGTGTACAGCGCTGCATATGCCTTGTAGCGCAATAGAAATGATAAGTAGTAGATTAAAGGACTGCATGTGTTATAGATCCAGCACTCAGAGGCCCCAAAGGAGAGAAAAATCAAAGCCATTGCACAACAGTGAGGTTCAGTATGCACACATCCTGGATACTGAAAGGAACTGCTCTCTATGGCCCCTTACTGGGGGCTGTCACTGAGGGGCCTGGGTTATAGACGGAGGATGGTTGAAGAATAAAAAGAACTACCTGGGGTAACTGCAAATGAAAGCTGCTGGTGCTGTGTTGAAATAGGCGCCGACTGAATTCGAAGCCCAAATGATCAACAAGAAGCTACTGAGCTAAAAATGTACAACTTCAAATGCCAAAACTAAAATGTTATGTTTCTAAATGTTTTGATCTGATGTGTGGAGGAGTGGCCTAGTGGTTAGGGTGGTGGACTCTGGTCCTGGGGAACTGAGTTTGATTCCCACTTCAGGCACAGGCAGCTCCTTGTGACTCTGGGCAAGTCACTTAACCCTCCATTGCCCCATGTAAGCCGCATTGAGCCTGCCATGAGTGGGAAAGCGCAGGGTACAAATGTAACAAAAATAAAATAGATACTATTGGAGATTCTACATGGAATGTTGCTACTGTTGGAGACTCTACATGGAATGTTGCTACTGTTGGAGACTCTACATGGAATGTTGCTACTATTGGAGACTCTACATGGAATGTTGCTATTCCACTAGCAACATTCCATGTAGAAGGCTGCGCAGGCTTCTGTTTCTGTGAGCCTGACATCCTGCACGTACTTGCAGGCCATCAGACTCACAGAAGCAGAAGCCTGCGCGGCCACATTGGTGATCTGCAAGGGCTGACTTCTACATGGAATGTTGCTACTATTGGAGATTCTACATGGAATGTTGCTACTATTGGAGATTCTACATGGAATGTTGCTATTCCACTAGCAACATTCCATGTAGAAGGCTGCGCAGGCTTCTGTTTCTGTGAGTCTGACATCCTGCACGTACTTGCAGGCCATCAGACTCACAGAAGCAGAAGCCTGCGCGGCCACATTGGTGATCTGCAAGGGCCGACTTTAACTACATGGACTGACTTCTACATGGAATGTTGCTAGTGGAATAGCAACATTCCATGTAGAATCTCCAATAGTAGCAACAGTGGCCTAGTGGTTAGGGTGGTGGACTCTGGTCCTGGGGAACTGAGTTTGATTCCCACTTCAGGCACAGGCAGCTCCTTGTGACTCTGGGCAAGTCACTTAACCCTCCATTGCCCCATGTAAGCCGCATTGAGCCTGCCATGAGTGGGAAAGCGCAGGGTACAAATGTAACAAAAATAAAATAGATACTATTGGAGATTCTACATGGAATGTTGCTACTGTTGGAGACTCTACATGGAATGTTGCTACTGTTGGAGACTCTACATGGAATGTTGCTACTATTGGAGACTCTACATGGAATGTTGCTATTCCACTAGCAACATTCCATGTAGAAGGCTGCGCAGGCTTCTGTTTCTGTGAGCCTGACATCCTGCACGTACTTGCAGGCCATCAGACTCACAGAAGCAGAAGCCTGCGCGGCCACATTGGTGATCTGCAAGGGCTGACTTCTACATGGAATGTTGCTACTATTGGAGATTCTACATGGAATGTTGCTACTATTGGAGATTCTACATGGAATGTTGCTATTCCACTAGCAACATTCCATGTAGAAGGCTGCGCAGGCTTCTGTTTCTGTGAGTCTGACATCCTGCACGTACTTGCAGGCCATCAGACTCACAGAAGCAGAAGCCTGCGCGGCCACATTGGTGATCTGCAAGGGCCGACTTTTAACTACATGGACTGACTTCTACATGGAATGTTGCTAGTGGAATAGCAACATTCCATGTAGAATCTCCAATAGTAGCAACAGTGGCCTAGTGGTTAGGGTGGTGGACTCTGGTCCTGGGGAACTGAGTTTGATTCCCACTTCAGGCACAGGCAGCTCCTTGTGACTCTGGGCAAGTCACTTAACCCTCCATTGCCCCATGTAAGCCGCATTGAGCCTGCCATGAGTGGGAAAGCGCAGGGTACAAATGTAACAAAAATAAAATAGATACTATTGGAGATTCTACATGGAATGTTGCTACTGTTGGAGACTCTACATGGAATGTTGCTACTGTTGGAGACTCTACATGGAATGTTGCTACTATTGGAGACTCTACATGGAATGTTGCTATTCCACTAGCAACATTCCATGTAGAAGGCTGCGCAGGCTTCTGTTTCTGTGAGCCTGACATCCTGCACGTACTTGCAGGCCATCAGACTCACAGAAGCAGAAGCCTGCGCGGCCACATTGGTGATCTGCAAGGGCTGACTTCTACATGGAATGTTGCTACTATTGGAGATTCTACATGGAATGTTGCTACTATTGGAGATTCTACATGGAATGTTGCTATTCCACTAGCAACATTCCATGTAGAAGGCTGCGCAGGCTTCTGTTTCTGTGAGTCTGACATCCTGCACGTACTTGCAGGCCATCAGACTCACAGAAGCAGAAGCCTGCGCGGCCACATTGGTGATCTGCAAGGGCCGACTTTTAACTACATGGACTGACTTCTACATGGAATGTTGCTAGTGGAATAGCAACATTCCATGTAGAATCTCCAATAGTAGCAACAGTGGCCTAGTGGTTAGGGTGGTGGACTCTGGTCCTGGGGAACTGAGTTTGATTCCCACTTCAGGCACAGGCAGCTCCTTGTGACTCTGGGCAAGTCACTTAACCCTCCATTGCCCCATGTAAGCCGCATTGAGCCTGCCATGAGTGGGAAAGCGCAGGGTACAAATGTAACAAAAATAAAATAGATACTATTGGAGATTCTACATGGAATGTTGCTACTGTTGGAGACTCTACATGGAATGTTGCTACTGTTGGAGACTCTACATGGAATGTTGCTACTATTGGAGACTCTACATGGAATGTTGCTATTCCACTAGCAACATTCCATGTAGAAGGCTGCGCAGGCTTCTGTTTCTGTGAGTCTGACATCCTGCACGTACTTGCAGGCCATCAGACTCACAGAAGCAGAAGCCTGCGCGGCCACATTGGTGATCTGCAAGGGTTGACTTCTACATGGAATGTTGCTACTATTGGAGATTCTACATGGAATGTTGCTACTATTGGAGATTCTACATGCCACTAGCAACATTCCATGTAGAAGGCTGCGCAGGCTTCTGTTTCTGTGAGTCTGACGTCCTGCACGTATGTGCAGGACGTCAGACTCACAGAAGCAGAAGCCTGCGCAGCCACATTGGTGATGTGCAAGGGCCGACTTCTACATGGAATGTTGCTAGTGGAATAGCAACATTCCATGTAGAATCTCAAATAGTAGCAACAGTGGAGGAGTGGCCTAGTGGTTAGGGTGGTGGACTTTGGTCCTGGGGAACTGAGGAACTGAGCTCAATTCCCACCTCAGGCACAGGCAGCTCCTTGTGACTCTGGGCAAGTCACTTAACCCTCCATTGCCCCATGTAAGCCGCATTGAGCCTGCCATGAATGGGAAAGCGCGGGGTACAAATGTAACAAAAAAAAAAATGAAAGCTTATCCAGACATGTGCATATATAAGAAACGCTTTTGCTGATCAGTGCCACAACTTAGTGCAGGTAAGACTTAGACATACAGTGCATGAATGCAGCATCAACAACTGAACAAGTCAACTCTTTTGCAAGAGAGGTCGTGATAGTAATAAAAAGTCACATGCTGTTTAATACAAACATAAGGATGTGCAAGAAATAAACTATTTAGGACAAAAAAAATGAAATGTAAGTATTAGACACAGGGATGAAGCACTAGTGCCAAGAGCATGTTAGCTTGATAGAGGATCTTACATAGTATATCGTTGGTAATTTGCTTTTGCTTGAGGCAGTAGCCTTCCAGCTTTACTTCGGTAAAGATGATATTGTTTCTTATGATAGATATTCTTAGGAAAGTTCGGGTGACTGCAGTACCAATAATGTGGGGGCAGGAGAAGAGGATTCCTGGTTCTGGAATTCTAGTATTTCACAAGCTCTGATGAGTTATATCGATACTTGGAGAGGAAGTCGAAAAGCAACTTCACTGCTTATTCATCCCCCAGCTTATGAGACTTCAAGAAGAATATTCACTGTTCTTTTTCAGATAATGAGAATCAGAACTAAAAAAAAAAAAGCACCTCATATTTTCTCATTAGCCATCTTAAATCTTCAGCACTTTCCTCCCACTTTATATGAATCAAAGAAAGTCATTTTAACTGTCTTCCTTCATAGTGTTTGGAGATGAGGGGACAGGGGCACATGCTTACTACATTTCCCCTCCGTTCTACCCTTTTGCTGAGTTTGTCCAAAGCCCTTGCAGTTGGGAGTGCTGAATCTGAAATAACATTCACAATTTTGGAGAAAATAATTAAAAAATTAAAGTTATGGCTGCGGCATGGAAGCAACCCACACTTCCGGAACTGCGGTCAGTGTTGCGGAAATTAGACTATATTCATCTGATGTCGAAGTTAACAGCTTTACGCACTGGCCGTATTCCGCAGCACCATAAAACGTGGAATCCCTATGATCAGTGGTTATCCTCTCGGACACTCGTGATCAATTTGTCACATGGACAAGTCTAAAGAGAATTGGTCACAAAACTACCTAAGAGGGGGGGAATATAATAGGGGAGGGAGGGTAATAGTTGGAAACATGTTAGTTACATAGTAACATAGTAGATGACGGCAGAAAAAGACCTGCACGGTCCATCCAGTCTGCCCAAGATAAACTCATGTGTATACCTTACCTTGATTTGTACCTGTCTTTCTCAGGGCACAGATCGTATAAGTCTGCCCAGCAGTTTTTCCTGCCTCCCAACCACCTGTCCCGCCTTCCATCACCGGCTCTGGCACAGACCGTATAAAAGTCTGCCCTCCCCTATCCTCGCCTCCCAACCACCAACCCCTCTTCCCCCCCACCTGCTCTGCAAGAACTTTGCACCTGTTTTAATCAGGGTATAAAATATGTGAGTTTCTCTTTGAAAATCAGCTTGAAGCCTTGCAGATAACCCGCAAGGTTTTCATTGAGTTGAAAGAGAAGTTCTAATCTCTGTACAAGGATATAGTGTGGATACTGTTATGTTTATAATGGAAAATAATAAAACAAATGTGAAAAAAAAATGAAGTTATTTTTCCCTGCAGCAGGTGTATAAGGCTTTATTTTCAGTATTGCATTATCAAGTAGCCTAGTCTCCAGTAGCCTAAATTGATATTAAAGGTCAGTTCTTTGTTCAGGAGGACTAGGAAAAGAATTGGGGGGGGGGGGGGGGGGAAGGATTTTTGAAATGCCATGAAAACCTTGCGGGTTATCTGCAAGGCTTCAAGCTGATTTTCAAAGAGAAACGCACATATTTTATACCCTGATTAAAATAGGTGCAAAGTTCTTGCTAGAAAGTAGGCATAGAGTTTTGAAAGTGAATTCACCTCGTGTACTCTTTCTTCCTTGATTATTCCCCAACCCCCCCCCCCTTTTTTTTTTGTGTGTGGATAAAATGTTTTGGCCCTTATTCCACACTGGGATTGGGGGTTGTCAATAATGAAGGTTTTTCTATGTGGGTAAATGTTCTTTTATCTAGATTAAATGCTTCATTGCCCCTGCAACCCCTCCCCCCCCCATGCACACCGATGTGTAAGCAATGTGTGCTTTTCCATGGCTTAGTTTTAGCATATGGTACTTGCCCATCTCAACATATAATACTTGCTAGGAAGTCATGAATAATGTAAACTATAATATTAAAGACAAGTGGAGGCAGGAAACCATTCTCAGAGGCCAGGTATATATGAGCCAGTCTTGTCTAGAATGTGGCTTAGGAAATTTAGAAACACTGAAGTAGGAACATTGCATGGGCTGCTGTGTAAAGGAAACTGTATGTGGGAGTAATGTATACAGTGCAAAGCTCCTTGGGATTTGCCAGATGCATCCTGGTTCCTCTCGTCTGTCATTTCTGGTTTTACTGCAGATGGTTTAAACATCTTTACTGACAACCCACTGTTCAATTTGGGGTTTGGAAGAAATTTAGATGCTGGTATTTGTGTCTGTATATTTCACTGTCTGTCTGGAAGTATAAGCATCCAAAAAAACTACCTACGGATGTTTTAAACAGCAGTTTTGAAGGTTTGACTAAAGGCAGCTATGTTAAAATGCTCAAGCAACTTTTATGGTGTTAATATAGTACACAGTTTACCCATGAAAGGGGAAAGGGAAATGGTGGTGGCGTAGCAAGGGGGGGGGGGGGGGGGGGGGTGGTCCCCCCCGGGTGTCAGCTCAGGGGGGGGTGCTCCCTGCCAGCTCCCCCCCCTCGGCGAATTGACACCACCACCCCCCCCCCCCCCCGACCAGCTCCCCGCACCCTACCTTTAAAAAGAATATCTGGAGGCGAGGCGCAGCGCCTTGCGCGCCTGCCCTGCACGTAAAAGAAATGCGGACCGTCGGGTCTTCCCTCGCTCTATCTGTCCCGCCCTCCGCTGACGCAACTTCCTATTTCCGCAAGGGTGGGACAGACAGAGCGAGAGAAGGCCCGACGGTCCACATTTCTTTTACGTGCAGGGCAGGCGCGAGGCGCTGCGCCTCGCCTCCCGATATTCTTTTTAAAGGTAGGGTGCGGGAGCTGGTCGTGGGGGGGAGGGGGGTGTCATCGTGCTGCACCCGGGGGGGGGGGGGGTGCAACGGCGAACCGCCCCGGGTGGCAGCCCCCCCTGCTACGCCACTGGGAAATGGGACTTGATATACCGCCTTTCTGAGGTTTTTGCAACTACATTCAAAGCGGTTTACATATATTCAGGTACTTATTTTGTACCTGGGGCAATGGAGGGTTAAGTGACTTGCCCAGAGTCATAAGGAGCTGCAGTGGAAATCAAACTCAGTTCCCCAGGATCAAAGTCCACTGCACTAACCACTAGGCTACTCCTCCACTCCAAATACCTTAGATTTAAAAAGAAGTGAGGGAAGAATAGAGAGCATGGCTCATGGAATTCTTTACGTTGCCTATATCTGTGTTAGTTGTGTATATGGGCATCTGACCTGGAAAGGGTAGTTTGCCTGGAGTCGAACCCAAACGTTCTGTTGGTTAGGAAAGAATAATAAAATGAAAACAAGTACGATGATATAGCTAACCATTAGATGTCACTATACTGCAGGAGTTGGGAATGCCTTCCACTGAAATATCTTGAGACCATTTTTGGGGAGCTTATTTCTTTGCTCCCCTCTCGGATGTGGGCCATTTCTCCATGTGTGTTTTCATTAGTTTTTTCATCATGCCAAATTTAGTCGAATTAAATTTTCAGAGAGTAATTTTGCCTCCGTATAGGGCTATTCTCAACCCCTAATGTATAGTTCTTTCTAACACACACAGGATTGGAAATAATAATAAAATTAAACCTAGTATTATAATACATCATTAGTTGTCACTCTTGATTTCATTGTGTGGATTTTAGTTTAACCATGGGTACTACAGTCTCTTGGCAACAGGTATAAGATGGCAGTATACATACAGTAGTAACTAGGGCTGTACCAAATATTCATATTCGATTTGATTTGACCCCAAATAGTGCCCTGAATACGTTATTCATATTTGGCCGATTAGTGCTTTAAATTTGAGTTAGAATAATCCGGGGCTCTACTGTGCTAAATCTTACTGAAATAAACACTTGATCCCTGATTTCACTTTGCTTCTTTTATTATTTGTTATGTTAAAGCTCAGTGCCCATTATTCGTATTCGGCTGAATAGTAAAATATGCTATTCGGTATAGCTCTAGATTATTAACCATTAAGAGAGCTGTACAGTTCAGTCAGTAGGTTTCACAGTAGAATTAACAAAGAAAAAGAAATGCATATCTGAATCGCTAAAGTATAGCCCATCAGAGATGGGGGTGTGACAGCATCGGGAAGTGGAAGGTGGCATGGTGGAGAAAGCATGTGGAGCATTGCCATTGAATTACTTCCAGTCCCTGTGCTTATTTTGTTTGTGTGTGACTAAAGTAGGGAAGGTGGGGGGGAGGGGGGGAGAAACAGAAAGGAGTGATTCCCTACCTTCTGTTTGTACAATGCAGAAACTAGAACTGCTTCCCCTTTAGAAATATATTACACCATTTTATGGTTTATTTTTCTGAAATGTGATGTATTTCTTTCACTGGCTTCCTCCCCTCCCACCCCCATGCGAAATTTGCTTCATTTCCATTCAATTTTTAAAGGGTAGTTTTGCCCCTAGACATAGACAGATGTACATTCTCAATCCCTTATCTATACATTAGGTTGAAAAGAATACAATAAATAGAGGGGCATTTTTGGTCTTATTCCTACATGCATGGTAGTACTTTCTACCAGTGGATCCCCATACGTGCAGCTTCCAGTGTAGAGGCTCACTGATGAGCCCAACAAGTAACATAGTAAATGATGGCAGATAAAGACCTGTACGGTCCATCCAGTCTGCCCAACAAGATAAACTCATTTTACATGGTATGTGATACTTTATATGTATACCCGAGTTTGATTTGTCATTTCTGTTCTCAAGGCACAGACCGTAGAAGTCTTGTACTAAGTTCTGAAGCTAACATCGAAGCCCCTTAAAATTTACACTCTAGCCCATCCATATCTATTCAGTCACGATCAAGGCGTAGACCGTAGAAGTCTGCCCAGCTCCCGTTTTGTTTCCAATTACCGGCATCGCCACCCAGTCTCCGCTAATATTCCACGGAACCATTCCTTCTAAACAGAATTCCTTTGTGTTTATCCCACGCTTGTTTGAATTCCTTTACCGTTTTCATCTCCGCCACCTCCCGCGGGAGGGCATTCCACATATCCACCACCCTCTCTGTGAAAAAATACTTCCTGACATTAGTCCTGAGTCTGCCCCCCCTTCAACCTCAATTCATGTCCTCTAGTTCTACCGCCTGCCCGTCTCCGGAAAAGGTTTGAATTGCTGGTGAGGGGTGCCCATCTTCTAGTTTCATAAAAATTAGTAAGTAAGTAACTTGTGTTGCCAGGATCTATAATGTGATGTATGAGCGTGTGAGATCTGTAACTTTCGTCTCAAAAGCTTGCATAAGAAAACTTTTTTTAATGTACAAAGGGGCTCATTTTCAAAGCACTTAGCCTTCCAAAGTTCCATAGGTTTCTATGGAACTTTGGAAGGCTTAAGTGCTTTGAAAATATGCCTCTTTAAAGTGTCCTCTCAGTCCCAATTCTGTAACTTTTTTCCTTTATATTTAATGATCTACTAAAGCCATAGCTTGGTACTTTTTGGGGTAGAGTTGGAGGCATTTTTGACCTGCAGCAAATAGAACACAGTAAATGAGTTTGCCCAACATGGCCTGCTGCTCCCTCCGTGTTGATATGGACAAGCATCATGGCTGGTTTCATGCTTACGTTTTGTGTTTTCTGTATGTTAGGTTGAGATTAGTCGTCGAGTGACCCTGGAAGAGCTGCCACCCGTTCTTGTTTTACACCTGAAGCGATTTGTGTATGAGAAGACAGGTGGATGCCAAAAACTCATCAAGAATGTTGAGTATCCAGTGGATCTGGAAATCAGTAAAGGTAAAGGCTCAAGAAGCTAAATACAGTGCAGTCCATTGATTTGCAAAATTTAATCACAGAGCTTAGACTTCATAATTTTGTCTGAATCTATTTGGGTTTCATATGTAATCATTCTTGTTTGCTAAACATGGCGATTTATAGTTCTGTATTGCTGCACATCATTATTTATAAGAGACCAGAGATAAAATGGGGTTGGCTCAGAGGCAGTGCTAAACATTGCTATGGATTTGATTCTGGAGCCTAGACTTCTGCTTCTTGGGTTAGCCAAAGCTGTGGATGCTTTGGAAAAAGCGTTTACAGCACCCAAGAATCTGTTAGCCACTCATCAACTGGAGAGACTAAAACTGCGAATTATTAAACAAGAAAGATCCAGTAGTAATTCATATTTGAAAGTGCCTAGTTGGTGTAAAATAGCAACATGCAGCTTTAGTAATATGTCTGGATACAGAAGCAGAGATATGAACTAGCAAAAAGGAGGTTATAGGTCACTAATGAAACTACACCTTGAGTACTGTGTGCTGCTCTGAAGGCCTTAACCTTTATAAGGATGCAGAGAACATGATGGGAGTTGTTCAGAGAGGGGCTGCTAAAGCACTGGCCATATGAAGGGAGACATAAGGAGATCCTACTGGAGGAAAGAAGGTTTTGAAGGTTTTGACGTTGTTGGGAAACTGGGGGGTACAGATGAGATAATAAATATTTCTGTTTTTGGTAAAATGCAGGAGATTTTCTACTTAAAAACAATTTAATATGCTTATTTATCCAGAACGTTAGAGGAGCAAGGAGGAAAGGTGACAAAACAGATTCTTATCAAAAGTAATAACTGCAGTAATCAGGCTTGTACATATGACAGCTTGAATATATCTTTAGGTAGAACAGTGTAGATGGGGCCAAATGGACCATTTGTTCCTTATCTGCCATCCTCTGCTGTGTGTTACCTGCTTTCAGAGGGTTCTGCAGTGTTTGACTCCTGATTAAGGATTGTCACTGCAGTGGCTGGTCTGCAGGAGAAGGGGTAAAAGTAGGGAACATCGCAGTAATTGGGAATAAGGGTGTGTGATGGCATAACCTCAGTAGGGGTTAGATCTCTTTGAGCTTGAAAGACCATAGGAGCAGAGGGAAGCTACATAGATAAGATAAGAAAGAAAGAAAGAAAACAACAAAGAACGTTGGGCCTTTGTCCAGAAGACTAACTAAACATTTATCTGCATGGTTAGGGCTTGAGATGTGGCCAAGTTAACATTCATATTCCAGAGAGAGAGGAGAGTCTTAGCTGTTAGAGAATGCTAATACCCTTAGTGGTTGCACTTAGGGCACAACATTATGGACTCTGTTAGAAGCCCTGTTGTGTGGTTGTTGGCTGAGGGCTTTTGACTGAATAACTGGACTAAAGTATGTGTGTGTATGTGGGGGGGGATTATAGGAAAAAAGCCTCAGATAGTTGGACATAATGCTGTTGCCCAATAAAAGCTGGTTCCAGTTGAGCTTAGAGGCGCAGGAGAGAACTCCTGGGGAAAGCAAACCATTATAACTCAAAGCCCACCTCTTCAATGTCGCTTTCGGCACCTAACCATTGTACTTCTAGCCAGGAAATCTATACTGCCCCCAATTTGATTGACTGCACTTTTTTGTCCTTTAGATTGTAAGCTCCTTTGAGCAGGGACTGTCCTTCTTTGTTAGTTTGTACAGTGCTGCGTAACCCTGGTAGCGCTTTAGAAATGTTAAATAGTAGTAGTAGTGGTAAGTATCTGTCTAATGCTGACATGTGCTTTGTTTTTCAGATCTACTTTCTCCAGGCGTGAAAAGTAAAATTTTCAAAGGCCAAAGAACCTATCGGCTCTTTGCAGGTATTTAAACTTAACATTACTCTGTGCTAGATGATGTATATAACATAAATATTATGAAAGGAGTTTTCAGTATTTTGTTGTTCAGAGTATAAACCATATACTTTTCACTTCCATTCTGACAACACCACACAGCATTTGTAGTGGCTGGCTTTATGCAGTTGTTCTAAATTCCCAAAGCCCTACTTATTCTATACCGTGGTCTTGAAAAGCAGTTAAGTGAAAGAGAGAGACTTGTCCACAGTTCAGTTATAAATGGCTTGATCTATTTTAGCAGTATTTCAGTATTAAGATTTGATTACATGCTCAAAACTCTAAGTCAACTAAGGGTCCTGTTGGTGTGCTCAGACAAACCATAAATTAAAAAAATAATTAGTGGAAGGGCGGTGGTCTTTAATCTTCATTTAGAAATGTGTAAAACGGGAAATTGAGCATATTTTGTATAAACATTTTTCATTTAGCTTCCCATTATTGCAGAACCTGTGGAAGAGTTGTGTTCATCTACCAGAAGGTGGAGATAGAGAGCTGAAAACTGAGTTGAGATATATCTCTCTTGGCATACAGTCCAGCGCCTCAATATTTTGTATCTCCAGCTGGTGGATGGACTAAGGTTACTATATTTGCAGAGACAAAAAAAGAGGACACAAAAAATAAAAATGGTTGCTACCTATGATTAACAAACATTTAATCATAGCAAATGGCTCTTAGTTAATAAACTCACATCAAACAGTGACTGTCTTACAGTTCAGCAGTAGACAATAATCTACTTTCAAAAACTTCCAGATTTGAGTTTGTCTGAGTCTAAGCCCAAGCATACTTATCAGAAGAGTGGATATCCCTCAACAACTTTGGCTGGCTTCTGACTGAGATACACGTTAAAAGTCTTTGCATGATGACATACTGTATGCTTAAAGTTGTGCTGCACCAATAAAATTCCTAAATTCAACCAACAGGGAAGCAGAGAGGAGATCAGCAATACCTTTCTCTCTCTTTAGCACCTCCATATGTCTAACCTGACTAATAGGCCAGAGATGATTTCTCTTATTATGTGGGTAGTTGTGTTGGTCATAGGCACATAAAAGAAAAAGAGGATATTTTTCTAAAAAAAAACAAAAAAAACGGGAGGACATACCTGAAGAAGTCCAGGAGGAGGACATGTCCTCTTAAAAGAAGACGTCTGGTAACCCTAGGACAGACACAGTTTTCAGCCTCTGGTTCTGAGTGATTTGCTCCTGGTCCAGTTGATCTTTTCAGGTGGCTTGGGTCTGCAGAGTCATATCTGGCAATCTTAAGATCCCTGTCTCTGATGCCCTGTGAATTTACTTCTTCCATCCCTTCACTTCTTCTGTGATTCCTGTGGAGCTTTCCTTTCCCAGCACAACAATCTTAAAAAAACATAAGGAAAAAAAAAAAAAGAGAAAAAGAGGTTTGCTGGAGAGTGTGGGACAGAGTATCAGTCCTGAGCCTCTCATCTGTGAGCTTGTGGGGAGCAGCTGGCAGTGGTAAGTCCGACTAAAGTTTGACTCGGAACCGCTTGGAGGGCTGCAAGTTCTATTTAGTGTAAAGGACTGACTCACCACCTGGGACACATGCTATGCTGGTGACAATCAGGGTGAATGGCGAATCCCATGGAGGTAGTTAAAGGTATTTCTGCTGTGGGACCTGCCGACTGGGCACTGTATAGTTTTTCTGACCTGGGTGCTGTTGTCATCATACCTCAATTAATTTTAAATCCTTTTAGTTGCCATCTAGCCCCTTTGATTGTCTCTTTATCAACGCTGGAGCAATTCAGTCTGATCAGGTGCTAAATTGAAGTCTCCTCCAAGAATGAGTGGACCCTCTGCAAAGGCTAAAAGTACCTTGATATCCTATATAATAAAATTCACCCTCAACGTTCTGAGGACACTGACGTCACTGTCAGGTCCTCCGGGCACTTCCTTCCGGTTCGAAGCCTTCGTGGTGGTGAAGCCACCGGAAACACTGTGTTGAGGTCCCGCCCTCGCTTCTAACGTGATGACGTTGAGGGCGGAGCAATGACAGCAAATTGAAAGTGGCGTGCAAGGTCAGCAACAATGGCGGACGAATGCCGACGGAGTGAGTACGGAGGGGGGGGGGAGGTCCGGAAGGAAACCGTGCTAGCGCCCGTTTCATTGCTGCAAGAAACGGGCATGTTTTACTAGTTTGATCATAAAAGACCCTTGAGCATTGTTAAGGGAGTGTATGTTTGCCAATGATATTTTTTTCCAAGTAGGCACTTAACAAGTACAAATGTACCTCTCTTGTCTTCATGATTGGATGCACATAGTGCCTAAGTAAAGGTGCTGTGTTTAAGGAACCTGGTAACCCTTGCTTGTAAATGGGTTTCTTGGATGAAAATAAAGTCTGATTTTAGTCTTGAACTCTGTCTTCATAAGAATTGTCTTTGGATGTGATGATCAGGCCCTTTACATTAAAATATCTTACTTTAAGATGACATGTAGCCCAAGTCTGCCTGTTCTCCAATCCATTCATTGTTTGCTCTATCTCTGTAGTTGCCCTTATTTCTCCCAGGTCCCCTCTGGGCGACCTCTCTGCAGTGTTTGACTTAACAGATTTGTATCTTTTCTTTATAATCATACGTTTAAGGTCATCTCTCACTCCACCTCGGCCATACATAAATTACTCTTTGGTGTTCCACAGGGCTCAGCCCTTTAACTCTAATAATTTCTTTCAGTTCTCTGAGTACTTTCCATGATATAGGCATTAGTGCATACTATTATTTCAGTGACTTTTTTTTTTTTTTTGCATTACACTGCCCACACAACCCAGACATCTCTACTTAAGCACTGCCTGCTTGCATCTAGTCTCTTCCAGGCTTTGGTAGAATTGACTATTCTATTACGTAGCTTCTCATTATTCCAGAACTTGTGGGATAGTTGTGTCCATCAACCAGCTGGTGGAAATAGAGAACTGAAAACTGAGCTGAGACATCTTTCTTGGCATTCAGTCCAGCTCCTCAGTATTTTCTATCTCCAGCAGGTGGATGGACATACTTTTCAGCCTCTGATTCTGAGTGATTTGCTTGTGGTCCCGTTTTATTTATTTATTTATTTATTGGGCTTTATTAATCACCTTTATGAAGAGATTCACCCAAGGCAGTGTGCAGCAGGTACAGTTTAACATAAAACTTACAATTTTGTTAACAGCATAACAATAGTAAAAAAAAACTAAGACTGAACATAAATACAATAAATGAGGTAAACTTGAAAGCAGTAAATTGAAACCTGATAATAGAACTACCATGAAACAGTATCAAAAATATACACATTTAACAGCACTGGAATTCTAATACCAGAGATATAATACAATGATAGCATAATACTAATGATACACCTATAAAGCATGCATTAGAACATTCAACTAACATAAATATGATGCTAAAGATTTTCTACAATACAGCTTACCAAATAGTTGAGGGACCAAGAGCAATATGGGAACAAGATGCGTGGTATAAAGTCAGTCGGAATAATTTGATGGTTGGCTAAAATCAAGGCAAGTTCTTTGTATAGTTAAGCAAGAAGTAAGGAACTGATCTAAATTACTGTATGTGTAGCAAGCTAGTCCATGTGCAGAATGGGTATATATAATGAGTTGCCCTCTATATTAAAGGCTTGGGAGAAGAGCCAGGCTTTGTGGGTGGCTTGAGTGTGCAGAGTCATATCCGGAGATCTCAGATACCTGTCTGAGATGCCCTGCGAATTTACTTTCACTTTTCCCCTATTTCCTCTGGAGCTCTCATTTTCCAGCACAACAACCTCAAAGAAAGAAAGAAAAATGTTTGCTGGAGAGCGTGGGACAGTGTATTAGTTCTGAGCCTTTCTCATTTGTGGTAAGAATTGTAAATAGTAACATAGTAGATGATGGCAGATAAAGGGCCTGTGCATTCCATCCAGTCTGCCCAACAAGATATAGCATACGGTATGATTTTTTTTTTTGTTTGTTACATTTGTGCCCCGCGCTTTCCCACTCATGGCAGGCTCAATGCGGCTTACATGGGGCAATGGAGGGTTAAGTGACTTGTCCAGAGTCACAAGGAGCTGCCTGTGCCTGAAGTGGGAATCGAACTCAGTTCCCCAGGACCAAAGTCCACCACCCTAACCACTAGGCCACTCCTCCACTGTTCTTACTATTTGAGATTCTACATGGAATGTTGCTATTCCACTAGCAACATTCCATGTAGAAGTCGACCCTTGCAGATCACCAATGTGGCCGCGCAGGCTTCTGCTTCAACAGAAGCCTGCGCACCCTTCTACATGGAATGTTGCTAGTGGAATAGAAACATTCCATGTAGAATCTCCAATAGTAGCAACATTCCATGTAGAATCTCCAATAGTATCTATTTTATTTTTGTTACATTTGTACCCCGCGCTTTTCCACTCATGGCAGGCTCAATGCGGCTTACATGGGGCAATGGAGGGTAAAGTGACTTGCCCAGAGTCACAAGGAGCTGCCTGTGCCTGAAGTGGGAATCAAACTCAGTTCCTCAGTTCCCCAGGACCAAAGTCCACCACCCTAACCACTAGGCCACTACATGTGTATAATTGATCTTGATTTGTCCTTTCCGTTTTCATGGCACAGACCGTAGATGTCTGGCCAGCACTGTCCTTGTTCTCCAACTTCTGAAGTTGTCTTCGAAGCCCCACTCAAACACATCCAAATCTGCCCAGTCACGATCAGGGCACAGACCGTAGAAGTCTGCCCAGCACTAGCTTTGCTTCCCAATTACTGCTGTCACCATCTAATCACCGCTAAGCTTCTTTGAATCTGTGCCTTCTAAACAGGTTTCCTTTTTGTTTATCCCACATATTTTTGAATTCCATTACCGTTTTCATCTCCACCTCCTCCCACGGGAGGGCATTCCAGGTATCTACCAACCTCTCCGTTAAAAAAAAGTACTTCCTAACATTATTCTTGAGTCTGCCACCCTGCAACCTCAATTCATGTCCGCCAGTTCTACCATCTTCCCATCTCGGGAAAAGGTTTGTAGATTAATACCTTTCAAATATTTGAATGTCTACCATATCACCCTGTCTCTCCTTTTTTTCCAGGGTATACATGTTCAGGTCCTCAAGTCTCTCATACGTCTTGTGACACAAACCTCATACCATTTTTGTCGCTTTTCTCTGAACTGCTTCAAGTCTTTTTACATCCTTAGCAAGATACGGCCTCCAAAACTGAACAGAATACGCCAAGTGGGGCCTCACCCACGACTTGTACAGGGGCATCAACACCTCCTTTCTTGTGCTGGTTATACCCCTCTTTGTTCAGCCTAGCATCCTTTTGGCCACTGCCTTGTCGCTTTGTGGCTGATCACTTGTGGAAACTGTGAGCCTGGGAGGAGCAGCTTGCATTGGTAAGTCTGAATAAAGTTTGACTCAGAATTACTTGAAGGACTGCAGGTTCTACTTGGTGCAGGGGAGGGATACTGCCTTACCACTTGGGACACATTGTGCAGCACTTGTGACAGTCGAGATGAATGGTGGCTCCCATGGAGGCAGTTAAGAGGTGTTCCCACTGTGGGACCTGCTGGAAAGCGTTGGGGCATGACAATGCATGCACGCCGGGAATTCCGCGAGACACAGAGGAAACGGTCAGCGGCAGCACATCTTCGGATTCAATGCAGCATCCAATAATGCTGGGGTCTTCAGGCTTTCCGGCAGGGCTTGTGTGCAGCTTGATACAGGAGAATGTGGGAACAAGCAATATTTTGACGGGGCTGACTGGTTGTAAGGAGCACAGCCCACCATTTATAGCCTTAGGGCCCAACAGAGCAGCTGTATTGGGATTTTTTGTTTTCTCCAACGTTTATATTGCTCTTACACCAGGCCTGTTTACTAATGCAGGGACAGACAGAGTTGCTGCAAGGTGCTTCAGTTTCTTGCCCCGCTGCCCCTCTGACTCCTAAGAGATTTTGTTTAGACTTCCAGGAGTGGGCAGATGAGACTATCTTTGCTTATCTCTCCGCATCTGATGTAGCCTCTGTGTATTCAGAGGAGCCATCATTAAATGAGCTGTTAGAGGAGGGAGAGCTCCCTCCTGAAGAGGGGGATGATCTGAATGTTCTGAGGTTTCATAAGGAGGAGCTCAGTACTCTTATTTCTGAGGCACTGGTGGTGCTTTCCATTGAGAAGCCTTCTGCTTCGGTGTCAGGAGTTCCATCTTTGTTGATCATGAGGGGGCTTAGAGGTCTTTCTAAGGCCTTCCCGATGCATCCAGACATTCAAGACCTGATTGCAGCAGAAATGGGTCTCACCGGACATAGGGCTGAGAGTGGGAAGAGCCATAGCTCGCCTCTACTCAGTAGTTCCGGAGGAACTGTAACAATGACCCGGATCACCAGCAAGGAATCTACAGTGGCCTGAACCATGATTGCCTTGGTTCCCTTTTAACAAGGAGACTGCAAGAAGAGTGGAGGGACCAGGTGGGAGAACTCCAACTTGTAACCTTCTGTAAGATTATCCAGAATCCACTGGTCTGATATGATTTTGGCCCACTCCTCCCTACATTCCTGAAGATGTCCTCCCACCAGATGAAGAGAACAGTGGACCAGCCTCGCATTTTGAACATCCCACAGGTTATAGAACAGTGGGAAGCTACGTAATGGAAGGAGAAATTAGGGCTTACCTGATAATATTCTTTCCATTAGACCTTCCTATTATTCCAGAGGCCCGCCCGAGGTTTCTGAGATGTTAATCGGTGCGAAGTAATGGGTCATATAATGACTGTTACCTTCCATGGTGCTTTCTGCATATCTCTTGTTCTCTACAAGTTGTCTAGAGATGAGAGAGGGCCACATAAGTTAGGTCATCTGGTTAGTTTTAGGTTAACAAGTTGTTTAATGTAGTTGTGTTTGTTCTGAATTTCTCCTTACTGCTTGTCTACGTAAATACCGAGGTGCTGGCATGGATGCCAAGAGAGGATGTCTCAATTCAGTTTTCAGTTCTTTATGTCCACCTGCTGGTTGATGGACACATTTATCCCATAGGTTCCAAAATAGTGGGAAGGACTAATGAAAAGAAAATTATCAGGTAAGTCTCCTTTAAACAGGTAATAAAGTAGTGGCAGTATGTCACGAAGCAAATAGGAGGGGATGGAGAGGGGTTGAATCCTGAAGTGACCATGAAGGGCTGTGTCATAAACAGGGGCGTATCTGAAAGTCAGCGGTAGCGGGGGCCGAAGCCAGAGTGAGGGGGCACATTATAGCGCCCCCCGCCGCCGCCATTTTCGACCCCCCCCCCCCCCCGCCGCCGTGGGTACCTTTGCTGGTGGGGGACCCCAACCCCCACCAGCCGAGGTCTGCTTCCTCCTGCCGCTGCGAGGTTTTTTAAGTTCTTCATCGGGATTCGTCCTCCGTCACTCTGTGCTGCTGTTCAAAGAAGCTGCTAGCTGAATGCAGTTTCGGACTGAGTCTGACGTCGCTACTGCACGTTGCCGGAGAAAGTGGTGAAGGCGGTTAGCTTAGCAGAGTTTAAAAAGGGGTTGGACGGTTTCCTAAAGGACAAGTCCATAAACTGCTACTAAACGGACTTGGAAAAATCCAAAATTCCAGGAATAGCATGTATAGAATGTTTGTACGTTTGGGAAGCTTGCCAGGTGCCCTTGGCCTGGATTGGCCGCTGTCGTGGGCAGGATGCTGGGCTCGATGGACCCTTGGTCTTTTCCCAGTATGGCATTACTTATGTACTTATGTACATGGTGTTAATATGATATCATCATTACATAATCTTAGATACATTCGGTAATAGGTTGGAGGTAAAAGAATAATTAGTTAGAAGGTGTTAGGTAAGGTTGTGTGAGGGGTGTTTAAAGCATTTGGGTGGTAAAAGGAGTGATTTGTTTCATTAAGGATTATTTTTGTATGCCTTGTTGAAGAGATGTGTTTTCATAGATTTGCGAAAGCTGGTTAAGTTGTTCGTGGTTTTTAGGTCCATGGGTAGTGCGTTCCATATCTGTGTGCTTTTGTACGCAAAGGTAGTAGCGTCTGCCTGTTTGTATTTAATTCCTTTACAGCTGGGGAAGTTCAAATAGTTCTGTTGCATTGTTTGTTTTCTGGGAAGTCCAGGACTCCACATGCAGTAGAAGCATTTTTTGCTTAGGTTTATAATGGATATTTGTTAAATGGTTTCTGAAAAGAGGGGTTTTTACTAATACAGGTTTGCCAGATCAGACAATTTAAACCTTGAACACAGAGCTGACCTACTCACATTCGGCTGCTTTTCCTTCTTGAGCCCCCTAGCCCTCACAAATCTAAAGCAGAACAGAGAATTTTTCACTTCTTATGTTTTCTCTGGGACAACAGCAAAATGAGGTTTGAAAAAGAAACGGTTAATATTTTGGGTTATTGCTCAATAACCACTGAACTTGGTTCTAATGCTTATATTGGTAACAAAATCCTAATTTATAAATAACATACAGGTGTCACATACAAAGCCACCTCTAAAACAAGATTTTTGTACAAGCCTTGCGTTTGACACTGCTAACAAAAACTGTTCTCATCTTTTTGTGAAAACTGATAGAGATTTTGAAAGTTTTGGAACAGGTTTGGGTACATGTGGTAGTCTTACAAAGTGGTGTGATGAAATTACTTGGGGAAATGGAGCAATCCTGTCTGATGGGTAGAATCCAGCTTGTGAAATTACTCTAGTACAGAGACAGCTCAGAAGTTTTAGACTTGCTTAGGGAGAGATACGGCAATCCACTCCCTCAGATATATGTATATTTTTTAATGAAGCTATTACTGTGGATTGTTGTGGCATAGTCATCATCCCTCACAGTTGGCGGAGCCCCATTTCATTCAGGATTTGTAATTGGGCTGTAATGTTGACCCTTTACCGCCTCATCTTTGGAAGTTTCTGTTAGGGAAGCTGTTATATCGTTTCGTTTACCACAAACTAAGATTGTTTTATTGAATGCAAAACAAAAATGCCTCCTGAATGAAAAATGAATCTAAACTTTTTCTCTGCACAGGTACCAGAAAGCTTAGGTCCCATTCATATAGAATATCACAGTTAGCACAGGGAAATCATTTTGTGGTTTTGGGCATTTTAACATGGAAACTGTGACTTGTTATATCATTATAAAACTGTGTGAAGAAGATGTCATAAGCAATTCCTTGTTTCCTGGAGTATTCTGTATCTACAAAGTGTACTTAATTTACAGTCCTTACACATACTTCTAACCACAAAGTCATCATGAGCCTACTGCAGGCAGTATGACACCACAACTGTTCCCTTATTTTAACGATGTCCTGAGAGCTGTACTTTAGTGGTCAGCACTAAAGTATAGTTCTATGAATTGAAAGCAAGTGTTGTAATAGCTTACATTCCTAACCCACATTTTTTCATTTGGAACAACTTTGTGTCATTAACATCATATTTATTGACAGATAAAAACCGTTTGGTCTTCTGCATTTGCCAGATTGCCTCTGCCTAGGCTATTCTGGTTTACGGTATAATCTAGTTGTCAGCCGCACGAGCTTGACCATCTTTAGTGTTTTTGTTGTGGCTGTCTCCCTTTCTTGTCCTTTACCTGACCCACCCCTTCCTAGTGAACTAAACATATAGTAAAGATAGTGAACGATTATTTATTTATGACATTTATAGCCTACAATTTCGAGTTGTGCCTAGCAGGCTTAAAAGAAGTCATTACAAAATATGAAACAAAATACATAAATCCACACATATCAATAAAGAAGGAATCGTAAATAAATAAAGAATTCAATAATAAAGCATAATGGGGAGAATGGAAGGGGAAGATTAGTCACCAGGATCAATTGACAGAAATGTTTTGAAAAGGAAAGATTTCAAAAACTTACACAAACCCAAATAATCAATTGGGATCTTATATTTTTCGACAAGGAATTTCACCATTTAGTACCTTGGTATGAAAAAGTAGCTGAATATATAGATTTATAAACTACTTTCTTACAGGTAGGAAAATGAAGATGCAGGTATTCTCTTGCACGAAAGATTGAATTGCGAGGAGGCAAAGTAACAAGGGACAACATAGAGAGGCAATACCATACAAAATCGAAATATGAGAGCATAGAGTTTGTATACAATCCTGGCTGTAATGGGAAACCAATGAAAATGTATCAGCAAAGAAGTAGCCCTCTCAAAGCATGACAAGTCTAGCCGTAGTATTTTGGGCAGTTTGCAGTTTCCTTAAGATACATTCAAAACGCCCTGCATAGATGGAATTATAATAATCAAACTGGGTCAAAACGAGATTGATGATGGCAGATAAAGACCAATATGGCCCATGAAGTCTGGCCAGCAAGGTTGTTAAGGTTGTGCCTGCTGCACAATGCAGACTGCATTCCCCATGCTTTTTTTTGTGGAGTTGTGCTTGCCATACATCTCCCAACTGGTACCCATGCTAGCTTAATTATTTGCAGGACATTGTTCCTTCTCCTTCACTGAAAAATTCAACCATGTCAGCGTCTGGTCACACTATGAACCTTGCCACATCTTCGCAGTTATAGCTAAGTATATATGAAAGGTTGGCTGCCCTTTGATGTAGGTTGATCTTTCAGCCTGAACTTGAGATCTTGACACAGAAGAAAAGCTACGAATGGAATTGTAAGACTGAAAGATGCTTAGAAAAAGGCTATGTGGAGAGTAATGGGGATAAAGTGAACATGCTAAACAATAATTCCCTTTGGTGTTCATTGAAGAAAATCTTGGAGAAGGACTACAATCATCTGCCAAGGGTATATCTGGGAATGGAGTGGATATTGCACCATTCACGTAAGAAAGCGTTTATAAACAGCTTGAAAATCTGAAAGTGAACAAAGCTATGGGGCTAGATGGGATACATCCCAGGATATTGAGGGAACTCAGAGAAGTCCTGGAAGGACCTCTTAAGGATTTATTTAATAGATCTTTAGAAACTGGAGAGGTTTCGCTGGGTTGGAGATGAGCTAATGTGGTCCTTCACAAAAGCGGGGACATGGAAGAAGTGAGAAATTACTGTCCGATAAGCCTCACGTCAGTGGTAGGAAAAATAATGGAGTCACTGCTGAAGGAACTTTCTAGAAGCCAACGGATTGCAGGATCCAAAATAAAATTCTGCCAAATGAATCTGATTGATTTCTTTGGGTGACCAAAGAACTGGATAAAGGACGTGTGCTAGATGTAATCTACTTTTTCAGCAAAGCCTTTGATACAGTTCCTCACAGAAGACTTGTGAATAAGCTGAGAGGGCTGAACTTAGGACCCAAAGCGATGAACTGGATTGGAAACTGGTTGACTAACAGGTGGCAGAGGGTGGTGGTAAATAGAATCCGCGCGGAGGAAAGGAAGGTGAACAGTGGAGTGCCTCAGGGGTCAGTGCTAGGGTTGATTCTGTTTAATATGTTTGTGAAGGATTAGAAGGATAAGTTTGCCTTTTTGCAGATGACATGAAGATAGCCAACAGAGTAGATTCCCTGGAGGGAGTAGAAACCATGAGAAGAGATCTCCAAAAACTAGAAGAATGATCAAAGGTCTGGCAGTTAAAATTTCATAATACAAACAATACTGGGGATGAATCGATAGGTTTCTCTTATAGGATTATTATAAAGGAGAATATAGAAACCTAAATATATACTGTCCACTCTTATACCCTAAGCCTTTAATGTAGTGTGTACTAGTGTACTATGGTGCTCAGAATATAGTGCATGAATTTTGCGTACATCACCACTGGTAATCACCATCATTGCACCAGCTCTCCCTTCCTTCCTGCTGGTGGAGCTACAAACACGCTTACTGCATGTCAATACTTAGCTTCCCAGTGTGTGTGTGTATATATATATATATATATATATATATATATATATATATATATATATATATATATATATACCAGCAGATAGAATGGCTGTCTGTTCTGTTACTTCCTTTTTTTCTTTTTTATATGCTTGTGCTAATGCTGTGAAAAATAAATAGTGAATGGCATTAAGCCGCTGTGCTCGTTCTCAACATGCTGCATGTTTCACCCTCGGGCTTCATCAGGAGAACGAATCTAAAATGAAAATGTACACATGTAGTACGCTACTACATCTCTCTTATCACTATTAACAACTATCAAAAAGTTCTTTACACTTGCGATTTCATGGAGACTGCCAGGAGGAGATCAGACCTACTGTCCAGGATCAGGAAAACGCCGGTGCATGTCCTCATAGATGCGTTACCGCCCACCAATCTATCGCTTTATTCAAACCGCTGGGGTGTGTGGTCTGCCAATTATAAATGTATTGCGCTTCCTTCCTCAGCAGCTGAGACACTATGTTACCTCCCCGTGATTGTTGAAGATGCACTAATACCACAAACAATAGATCTTCCTCACGGTGTCCCATCAGGTCCCAATGCCCAACTAATGGGGCTTCCTTCTTGTGGGTGCAGAGGTTACTAAGTTGTTCGCCTATGCGCTGCTTGGTCTTCCTTTTTCTTTGCCCTATGTACCATTTCATGCATGGGCATCTTATACCATAGATGACTTGCGTTGTATCACAATCCATCTTTCCATATAACTGTATCGTCTGGTTGGTTACCGGATGGATAACGGATTTTGTCTCCCATGCATGTTTACAATATAGGCAGTTGTGACATCTGCTGTGCCCTCTGTCTTCTATAGGGGCTGCTTCCAGCGCACGATATTTCAACCTCTCCCCTAGGTTTTGAGATCTGGTGTACGCAAATCGAGGTGCCGTAGGTGTGCCATGCAGCTGCATTATTGACCAATGTTTCCTTATAATATGTTTTATCTGAGATGTTCTGGCAGAAAATGGTAATACACAGGTGATAATGTCTTTATCCATAGGCCTCTGCCTTCTAGGTAGCAATAACCACTGTCTATTAGCAGCTCTTTTGTATGCTCTGTTAATCGTTTTTCTCGGGTATCCCCGCTGTATGAATCTTGTTCTCATGTCTTGTGCATGGTAGAGGAAATCTTCCTTCGTGTCGCATATTTTTCTCACCCGTAAAAATTGCCCATATGGGATGGCCTCCTCCTGCGCTAATGGGTGGAAACTAGAGTAATGTAATGTAGAGTAATGGTCTGATCTCCTCCTGGCAGTCTCCATGAAATCGCAAGTATAAAGAACTTTTTGATAGTTGTTAATAGTGGTAAGAGAGATGTAGTAGCGTACTACATGTGTACATTTTCATTTTAGATTCGTTCTCCTGATGAAGCCCGAGGGTGAAACATGCAGCATGTTGAGAACGAGCACAGTGGCTTAATGCCATTCACTATTTATTTTTCACAGCATTAGCACAAGCATATAAAAAAGAAAAAAGGAAGTAACAGAATGGACAGCCATTCTATCCGCTGGTATACCCTGCTCACCCTATATATATGTGTGTGTGTGTGTGTATATATATATATATATATATATATATATATATATATCTCGTTCACAATGGGAAGCTAAGTATTGACATGCAGTGAGCGTGTTTGTAGCTCCACCAGCAGGAAGGAAGGGAGGGCTGGTGCAATGATGGTGATTACCAGTGGTGATGTAAGCATTTCTATGGCTTAAATTCATGCACTATATTCTGAGCACCATAGTACACTAGTGCACACTACGTTAAAGGCTTAGGGTATAAGAGTGGACAGTTAAAATTTCATGCCAAGAAGTGCAGAGTGATGCACTTGGGGTGCAGAAATCCAAAGGAGACATATGAGATAGGAGGAGAGAGATTGATAAGCACAATTCAGGAGGAGAGAACTCTGGGTGATGGTGTCTGAGGATCTCAAGGTATCGAAACAATGCAACAAGGTGGTGGCCACAGCCAGAAGGATGCTAGGCTGCATAGAGAAGGGTATAACCAACAGAAGAAAGGAGGTATTGATGCCCCTGTTCAAGGCCCCATTTGGAGTATTCTGTTCAGTTTTGGAGGCCTTATCTAGCTAAAGATGTAAAATGACTTGAAGCAGTTCAGAGAAAAGCAACAGCAATGGTATGGGGTTTGTGTCACAAGATGTATGAGGAAAGAACTGAGGTCCTGAATATGTATACCCTGGAGGAAATACAGGTGTTCAAATATTTGTAATGCATTAATCTATAAACAAACCTTTTCCACAGATGGGAAGATAGTAGAAGTAGCAGACACAAATTGAGGTTACAGGGGGGGGGGGGGGGGCAGACTCAGGAATAATGCCAGGAAGTACTTTTTTAACGGATGGGGTGGTAGATACCTGGAATGCCCTCCCTCGGGAAGTGGAGGAGATGAAAATGGTAGCAGAATTTTAAAATATGTGGGATAAACAAAAAGGAATTTAGAAGGCACAGATTCAAAGAAGCTTAGTGGTTGTTTGATGGCAACACCAGTAATTGGGAAGCAAAGGTAATGCTGGGCAGACTTTTACGATCTGTGCCCTGAAAATGGCAAGGACAAATAAAGGTCAAGTATACACATGTAGTATCTATCACATCAGATCTTATGCTACAAGTTTATCTTGTTGGGCAGATTGGATGGACCGTACAGGTGTTTATCTGCAGTGATCTACTGTGTTGCTTACCAAAAAGACAAAAAGAATGGGGGAAGACCAATCAAATTCTGTATATTTACTGTATATTTCAATAAACGTTTGCTCTTCTGTTAGAATTTGATGTTCCACCATTCTTTTTGTTGTTTTGGTTTTTGTTTAATCGTTTGGGGACTCTTCTTTTCTCTTTATACTGTGTTACCACAGCTCTTTGCAAATTTTCCTCTCATAAGAAAGGTCCCCTCTGCCATAGACCAGTGAAATGCACTATGTCTCTTCTCAGTCCAGCGGTCCCTAGTTCTTCCTGCCTCCCTCCATCAGACCCTGCAGGTGTAGTCGTAATTCAGTTGCTTGGACAATTTTGTCATTTTACAAACAATAGAATATAATCCAGTTCCACAACTCCTCCCTCACAATGTTGAGACCATTTAAATTCAAGACTCTCTGCAGTGTGCCGTTTGGGTCCTCTCAGTCTAGCTGGTCACCTCAGCACTCTCCTTTGCCTCAGATCTGGATTATTCACCTCATCACTCATTCCCTGGGCTTCATCATCAATATGCAAAGATCCGCTATTGCCCCCATAAATGTACTACAGTTCATTGGGCGTGTTTAGACGCCATCGTAGTACAAACCTTGTGGGGATGGGGGGGGGGGGGAACAGGTGAGTGTGGCTGCATTCTCCTGCAGCCACACTCACCTGTTGTCGTCCCCATCCCACAATACATAAATACAATAAATATTAATAAGGAAAAGTACTCTGTCTGCAACTTCACTTTAGCCTTGTTATGGACTGGAGAGGAAGGAACACTCACGCATACTCAAGAGAGGTCCACTTCTGAGCTGAAGGAATACACCGGCACACTAGGCTCCGTTGGTGACATCATCTGAGGTGTGGCTGTATACCTCTGCTGTCTATAGAGAATCTCTGTTATAGGCAATCAACTCTGCTTTACCGTGTTATAACCATTGTTGAATGATCCCCTATGAGCAAAGTATGTTGGTCAATATAAGACATTTTGGGTACAAGCCAAAGCACAGTTCCCCTTGTGTATTCTGTAGTTATGCAGATCAAAGAGGGTTGATTAGATGATACAAAAGATTACAACAACACAAGTTTGCCTTCCTAAAGAATTGAACCAAATAGGATTTTAAAAATGTTTTTGTATTGTTAAGTTGCTCTGAGTAGAGGAGTAGCCTAGTGGTTAGTGCAGTGGACTTTGATCCTGGGGAACTGAGTTCGATTCCCACTGCAGCTCCTTGTGACTCTGGGCAAGTCACTTAACCCTCCATTGCCCCTGGTATAAAATAAGTACCTAAATATATGTAAACCGCTTTGAATGTAGTTGCAAAAACCTCAGAAAGGCGGTATATCAAGTCCCATTTCTATTTCCCTATTTGAGATTCTACATGGAATGTTGCTACTATTGAGATTCTTTTGCTACTATTTGAGATTCTACATGGAATGTTGCTATTCCACTAGTAACATTCCATGTAAAAGCCTGCCCTTGCAGATCAGCAACGCGGCCGTGCAGGCTTCTATTTCTGTGAGTCTGCAGGACGTCAGACTCACAGAAACAGAAGCCTGCGCAACCGCATTGCTGATCTGCAAGGGCAGGCTTCTACATGGAATGTTGCTAGTGGAGGAGTAGCCTAGAGGTTAGTACAGCGGACTCTGATTCTGGGGAACTGGGTTTGATTCCTACTGCAGCTCCTTGTGACTCTGGGCAAGTCACTTAACCCTCCATTGCCCCTGGTACAAAATAAGTTCCTGAATATATGTAAACCACTTTGAATGTAGTTGCAAAAACCTCAGAAAGGTGGTATATCAAGTCCTCTTTCCCTTTCCCCTTCCCTCTCTGTCTGCTGTATGTCTTCAGGGCATGTCAGGTTCGTTTACTGCTTCTAGATACCTTTATACAAATTTTACTACCTGCTTAGTGAAAATAGATATGTATTTTTGGCAGCATACAGCACCATTGGAGAAGAACAAACCTGAGTAATTCCTTTGCAAAAAAGTAATTTATTAAACTGTGCCATGCATTGGGGGGAGGGGGTGAATGGAAATTGAAAAGAAAGCAGATTGGGTGGCCAGTCGGTATCACTTTAGCAAAGCAGATTTGAAGCATTGCGTACAAGTAGTTCACAGGGTGCTTTTGCTTGAACAGACAAAACTGGAGTTAAAATACTGTTGTTTACTTTCACCTACAAAGTTATTTTCTTTCTCTCCTCCCCCCCCCCCCAACCCAGTTGTCTACCATCATGGAAACAGTGCAACTGGTGGCCATTACACTACAGATGTCTTCCAGATTGGTCTTAATGGTTGGTTACGCATTGATGACCAGGCGGTGAAAGTGATAAACCAGTACCAGGTGGTGAAGCCGTCAGCGGAGCGTACAGCCTACCTCCTCTACTACCGTCGAGTTGACTTGCTGTGAAACCACCTTTTTCCCCCCTTTAACGCTGGGTGTGCAGAGAGTACAATACCTGCTTTGTAGAGCGCCAACTCTTTCTAACTTTCTTTCCTCCTCTCGATGCTTCTTTCGAGTGAATCCTACTTACTTTTTTTTTTCTTTTTCTTTCCCTTGCAACTTTGGGATATAGTGAAAAAGAAAATAGTGTCAGCTTGTTCACAACATAGTTTGTGTTTTGACTTTGTTTTCACAAATGAAGTCATTTGGTTAGAAAAAAAATGAAAACCTTGGTTTCAGAAATAAAAGTTAAAACAAAATAAGATAACTATGTATCTCCAGGGATATTGCTGAATCCTAAGGTAATAAAAGGCTTTTTTTTAAAGCTTCCATTTCCCACATTCTGATTTTCTAATCGAAGAAAGAACCCACACCAGCAACTGAACTTGTAGATTTCTGTGAAAATATATTTTATCTTCACAAAACATGAAAATAAATGAAAATAAGTACAAAAAAAAATAGATAAATTTAGTAGCTAGCTTTTCCCTATAACTTTGGATCAGTGATCAAACATGAGCCAGTGGCTCAGGGTGAGAAATCTCCTTGTGCACTTCAGGAAGTGAAATGTCTGATGTACAAAAACAAATATTGTAATGTTGCTGGGAAAAGGAAGAATTTTAAAAAATTAACAATTGTGTAATGGGGAAGCTGTTTAAGTCCACATTGCAGATCAAACATTTCGAGTTAAGATGTTAATCTCTATTGAAGGGTGATTGTAACTTTATCGTTGTTAAAAATTCTGAGCTGCAATTATGTTTCTGTATACACAGGATTAAAATAATATGGGCAAAACAATTGAGACTGGTATTTCTTTGAGTCTGTGTATTTTTTTTTAATTTTGCTATCTGCTCTCCTAGAGTGTTAAGTTCCTAATTGTACACAGTTCGGTGATATTTAGGCGTATAAAATTGTTGTCCACAAATAAAAGTCACAAAGTTGGTTAAAAAGTGCTTGTTTGTCTGCTTAAATGTCTGCTGCTGATCAGAAGAGCAGAGATTCTCCCCACCCTTATCCCCAAATTCCCTGTCGGTTCAAGAAATGAAAGGAATTGGCTTCACATTTTTAAGATAGTATTTTGTGGACACGTTAGGATAATATTTGTAGCTCGCCACCAGTTAAAGTGCTCTTTTTAATCTTTCTGCTGAGTTTGGGCTTGTGTGAAAATGTTGTGCACAAGAGTTGGGTATTATTAGGAAAGGTATGGAAAACAGGTGTGAGGATGTTATAATGCCGTTGTATCGCTCCATGGTGCGACCGCACCTTGAGTATTGTGTTCAATTCTGGTCGCCGCATCTCAAGAAAGATATAGTAGAATTGGAAAAGGTGCAGCGAAGGGCGACTAAAATGATAGCGGGGATGGGACGACTTCCCTATGAAGAAAGACTAAGGAGGCTAGGGCTATTCAGCTTGGAGAAGAGACGGCTGAGGGGAGACATGATAGAGGTATATAAAATAATGAGTGGAGTGGAACAGGTGGACGTGAAGCGTCTGTTCACGCTTTCCAAAAATACTAGGACTAGGGGGCATGCGATGAAACTACAGTGTAGTAAATTTAAAACAAATCGGAGAAAATTTTTCTTCACCCAACGTGTAATTAAACTCTGGAATTCGTTGCCGGAGAAAGTGGTGAAGGCGGTTAGCTTAGCAGAGTTTAAAAAGGGATTGGACGGTTTCCTAAAGGACAAGTCCATAAACCGCTACTAAACGGACTTGGAAAAATCCAAAATCCCAGGAATAACATGTATAGAATGTTTGTACGTTTGGGAAGCTTGCCAGGTGCCCTTGGCCTGGATTGGCCGCTGTCGTGGACAGGATGCTGGGCTCGATGGACCCTTGGTCTTTTCCCAGTATGGCATTACTTATGTACTTAGAGTAAATCTCCAGAAGATGGATGAATGTTATCTGAGCTGATCCAGACATATTTTGCTTGTCGCATGAAGGAAAAATTCCTGTAGGCCTAATACCTTCAGAAATGTAACTATTGCCTTCTGAATTTGACAGAATTGATGCGTTTGTGTTTAATATGGATCTTTATACTTTTGGGCAGTATTCATTTGTATAGCACTTGAATGTTATACAGGGGTAGGGGGAGTCATTTAATCCAGTGATTCTCAACACAGTCTGCAAGGACTGCCTGGTTAGTTACATTTTTAGGGTATTTGTACTGAATATTCATAAGATGTTATATGCATTCCAGTGCCTCAGTTGTATTCAAATATCTCATGCATTTTTATTCCAACATTAACAGTTACTATAATCTCCTATTCAAGCAAAAAAAAAACCCTTCTTTTATTGAATCATAACAAAATATAAAAATCCTTACACATCCCATTCATACTTGCATGCATATATCCCTATAAAGTTACAGAACCAAACCCTCTCACTAAATATTTCAATCCACTGAAACGAATGAGTCTTGTATCATGTTCACTGTTTCCAAAACCTGCAGACTCCACTACTGAATTATGCCCTCAGCACTTGTCATAAATAGTTTCTCCATGATCTTGTCTCAAACCAGGTTCAGTGTACAGACAACATGTCACCATTTCTCCAAACCAGTTCACTTATTGGCACTATAGAAGGGTCCAGCTCTCTGTCCATATTTCAAATCAAGAACGCTGTAGCCTAGTAGTCCGACGGACATTGAAAAAAAAACAAAAAAAACAACAGAGACCAGAGTTGAGAGAGAAAATTTGTTTTACTGGGGCTAACACTGGCTGAGTACATGAAATGAGCAATGCATATGATGTGTTTACTTTAGATCCAATTAAGGATCAATGTAGTCATGAAACCGTGTTGTATTAAACTTTCAAATGCAACTTTGTTTTCATTTGAGTCAAGTTTCATTATTTTAGGTCATCTCTACTGGCTGTCCATGGATCGAGTCGGCTTTTTCAGCACTTATTTATTTTATTATTTGGATTTTGCTCACACCTTTTTCAGTAGTAGCTCAAGGTGAGTTACATTCAGGAACACTGGATATTTCTCTGTCACAGGAGGGCTCACAATCTAAGTTTGTACCTGAGGCAACGGAGGGTTAAGTGACTTGCCCAAGATCGCAAGGAGCACCAGTGGGATTTGAACCGGGCCACCTCTGGATTGCAAGACCAGTGCTCTAACCACTAGGCCACTCCTCCACTTGCCACAAGATAACAGAGCCTAGGTTTTATGAGTGTCTGTTCATCAGGGTTCTCTGTGCTAGAGACATGCTTGCAGTCAGCTGTTGCAGAATATAATAGTGTGGTTGTGGAAGTTTTGTATGCTTCTTAACTGCCCTATTTGATTATGGTGTTCCTTTTCCACTTATACTATATCCCTCCTTGATTTGCGACAAAGGCAGTTTAGCAAATTTTAATAAATGATAAGACTGTTTCCCTGAAAATCCCACAATGAAGGAAAATTAATGTCGCGTTGCAGTAACTAGCAATAGCAATTAACCATGTTAAAGTCACCATTATGTTAATTTCTATCTCTACCATGCACTCCATCCCTGTAACTTCTGTCAGTGCTTCCTCCTCTTTTTTTTAATAACAAATCTCTATTAATGTAAATGTAGATCATATATGTCATTTTAAAATGAACATACAAAAAACCCCCTCTCTTTGTAACAGTTGCAAAATACTTCATATAATACTGTATTCCTGTGAAGTGCAAAAAAATATTGTTGAGAAAGGGAAAAAGCCTCAGTGCCCAAACCTCCATCCAATGTACATTTAAAATAGGGTATAGAGGAAATCACATGGGTCAACTGCCTTCATCGGCATTAAAAACCCTTATCTCTTTAATTCCATATTGCTAAAAAATTCACAGGAATAGCAAGTTCATGGATCCAAAAAAAATTGAAGTGAAAAAATACTTAACTTCTAAATAATAGTAGACACACAAGTGCAGGGTAAGTCAGTCACACCGACGGTGGCATAAGTTTTGCTACCAAGCTGTCTCAAGGCATGCATGACATCAATAACTTTAAACGCTGTGTGTCCTCAGTGTGTCAGGAACTTTAAAAAAGAATAAGTACATAAGTATTGCCATACTGGGAAAGACCAAAGATCCATCAAGCCCAGCATCCTGTTTCCAACAATGGCCAATCCAGGTCACAAATACCCGGCAAGATCCCAAAAATGTACAAAACATTTTATACTGCTTATCCCAGAAATAGTGGATTTTCCCCAAGTCCATTTAATAACGGTCTATGGACTTTTCCTTTAGGAAGCCGTCCAAACCTTTTTTAAACTCCGCTAAGCTAACTGCCTTTACCACATTCTCTGGCAACGAATTCCTGAGTTTAATTACACGTTGAGTGAAGAAAAATTTTCTCCGATTCGTTTTAAATTTACTACATTGTAGCTTCATCGCATGCCATAAGTACATAAGTACATAAGTAGTGCCATACTGGGAAAGACCAAAGGTCCATCTAGCCCAGCATCCTGTCACCGACAGTGGCCAATCCAGGTCAAGGGCACCTGGCACGCTCCCTAAACGTAAAAACATTCCAGACAAGTTATACCTAAAAATGCGGAATTTTTCTAAGTCCATTTAATAGCGGTCTATGGACTTGTCCTTTAGGAATCTATCTAACCCCTTTTTAAACTCCGTCAAGCTAACCGCCCGTACCACGTTCTCCGGCAACGAATTCCAGAGTCTAATTACACGTTGGGTGAAGAAAAATTTTCTCCGATTCGTTTTAAATTTACCACACTGTAGCTTCAACTCATGCCCTCTAGTCCTAGTATTTTTGGATAGCGTGAACAGTCGCTTCACATCCACCCGATCCATTCCACTCATTATTTTATACACTTCTATCATATCTCCCCTCAGCCGTCTCTTCTCCAAGCTGAAAAGCCCTAGCCTTCTCAGCCTCTCTTCATAGGAAAGTCGTCCCATCCCCACTATCATTTTCGTCGCCCTTCGCTGTACCTTTTCCAATTGTACTATATCTTTTTTGAGATACGGAGACCAGTATTGAACACAATACTCCAGGTGCGGTCGCACCATGGAGCGATACAATGGCATTATAACATCCGCACACCTGGACTCCATACCCTTCCTAATAACACCCAACATTCTATTCGCTTTCCTAGCCGCAGCAGCACACTGAGCAGAAGGTTTCAGCGTATCATCAACGACGACACCCAGATCCCTTTCTTGATCCGTAACTCCTAACGTGGAACCTTGCAAGACGTAGCTATAATTCGGGTTCCTCTTACCCACATGCATCACTTTGCACTTGTCAACATTGAACTTCATCTGCCACTTGCACGCCCATTCTCCCAGTCTCGCAAGGTCCTCCTGTAATCGTTCACATTCCTCCTGCGACTTGACGACCCTGAATAATTTTGTGTCATCGGCGAATTTAATTACCTCACTAGTTATTCCCATCTCTAGGTCATTTATAAATACATGCCCCCCTAGCCCTAGTATTTTTGGAAAGAGTGAGCAGACGCTTCACATCTACCTGTTCACTCATTATTTTATAGACCTCCATCATATCTCCCCTCAGCTACCTTTTCTCCAAGCTGAAGAGCCCTAGCCGCTCTAACCTTTCCTCATAGGGAAGTCGTCCCATCCCCTTTATCATTTTCGTCGCCCTTCTCTGCACCTTTTCCAATTCCACTATATCTTTTTTGAGATGCGGTGACCAGACTTGAACACAGTATTCGAGGTGTGGTTGCACCATGGAGCGATACAAAGGCATTATAACATCCTTATTTTTGTTTTCCATTCCTTTCCTAATAATACCTAACATTCTATTTGCTTTCTTAGCCACAGCAGCACACTGAGCAGAAGGTTTTAACGTATCATCATTGACGACACCTAGATCCCTTTCTTGGTCGGTGACTCCTAACGTGGAACCTTGCATGACGTAGCTATAATTCGGGTTCCTCTTTCCCACATGCATCACTTTGCGCTTGCTCACATTAAACGTCATCTGCCATTTAGACGCCCAGTCTCATAAGGTTTGCTTGTAATTTTTCACAATCCTCTTGCGATTTAATGACTTTGAATAACTTTGTGTTATCAGCAAATTTAATTACCTCACTAGTTACTACTACTTATCACTTCTATAGCGCTACAAGGCATACGCAGTGCTGTACATCATACATAAAGAGACAGTCCCTGCTCAAAGAGCTCACAATCTAAGTAAGACAGACAAACAGAACAACTAAGAAATAAGGGGGTAAAAGGTACAGGAGGGGATAAAAGGGTACAGTTTAGTGGTTGGGAGTCAAAAGCAGCAAAGAGGTGGGCTTTTAGCCTGAATTTGAAAATGGCCAAGGACGGGGCTAGATGTACAAGGTCGGGAAGTCTATTCCAGGCATGAGGTGCAGCGAGATAAAAGGAATGGAGTCTGGAATTAGCAGTAGAGGAGAAGTTACTCCCACCTCTAGGTCATTTATAAATATGTTAAAAAGCAGCGGTCCCAGCACAGAGCCCTGGGGAACCCCACTAACTACCCTTTTCCATTGAGAATACTGACCATTTAACCCTACTCTGTTTTCTATCTTTTAACCAGTTTTTAATCCACAATAGAGCGCCATATCTGTTGAAGACTGTCATTCATTAAACAGCAAATGCTGTGTTCTGCATTCAGTATTGGCTTAGCCAGAGGAACTGATGTTGAACAGTTACTGTCCATGCTGAACGTGTTCAAAATCTTTATGCCCACTATGGCAATTGCTAGACAATCATCTTTAAAAAATATTTCACCCAAAAACAGTCATCATCAAATGGTGCTTAGGAATAGAGAACAGGAAAAGTTTTCTACGATGACGAATCACAGAAGGCAAAAGTAGAGACTAATAGACGATTCACCACTGGAGACGTGAGTCCAACAGTCTTTATTATATCAGAGATAACGACCCGACACAGGCCGTGTTTCAACGCTAAAAAGCGTCTGCATCAGGGGTCAATAAATACACTACAAATCAAAACATATAACATATAAATAATGCCAATAAAAACATATATGCTCATCCATATAGAGATATGAAAATTCAATAGACACTAATTTTCTGATCAGAGGTCAATATGCTCAAATATGCTTAATAACCATTAAAACAGCATACATATATTCAAAAGATTTAAAAAGTTTTTGGCTTCTGCTAATATAAATCAAAAAATATGAAAATATAAATATTATGTGTATTCCAGGTATATATATAATTTTGGACTTATATGCCAGCTAAAATATGATGTATAAATGGTTGTTAGAAATAGAGTACTGTGATAGAGCAGGAAAGACCTCCACGGCTCTGTTGAACTTACATTTAACATGTAGGGAATCAGGATCTCAGCCCAGCCTTGAAACAACTATTTAAGGCTTTTTGCATTAATACCCTGTTTCCCCGAAAGTAAGACATCCCTCGAAAATAAGACCTAGTAGAGGTTTTCCTGAATTGGTAGATATAAGGCCTCCCCCGAAAGTAAGACCTAGCAAATTTTTGTTTGAAAGCAGGGCCACCGAGAGCCGGACAAGGCCGCCCCCACCCCCCCCCCACCCCCACCTGAGGTCGCCGGGCCCCCCCTCCACCCACTCTCCGTCGCTCCCGGAACTAACCTTAAATGCCTCCTTCCACCTTCGCAGCAAGCAGCAGCAGGGCAGACCTCGCCTTCCTTCCGTGCCCCGCCCTCGCAGACGTTACGTCAGGAGGCGTTTAAGGTTAGTTCCGGGAGCGACGGAGGGCGGGCGGGCCAACCCCGATCCAACCCTGATGTTTCCCCGAAAATAAGACAGCCCCTGAAAATAAGACCTAGCGCATTTTGGGGGGCAAAAATTAATATGACAGTGTCTTATTTTCGGGGAAACACGGTATATCGACTTTGTAACAGAAATAAGCTACTGCTGTTTGTGCAGCAAAACAGATCTCGCAACTTTTCCTGGAATGGATGTAAAGTGTTTGGTTTTGCCTTCTTCATGTCTCTGTATTACATCCTCTGGGTGTGTGGTAAAATCTGTTTGTGGAGGTAAGTAGCACTGAAAAGTTAAGTGTTTGAGAGCAATCGTGTATTATATTCTCAAGAGAGAGAAGCATTTCCAAGCTATTAGCCCAACAATGATCCTATAAACACTTTCCCTGAACTGCTTTGTATCTAGCTGCTTGACCTAATGATAGTTCTAATTATCAGTCCTTGCACCCATACACTGACTTGTATTTCTCCACCCTGTAGAGCTTCACTGCACTTTTTGAGTTGATGTAATGCTTCTCCTGTGGTCTTATGCCATTTATATTCTTGATAATATGGTAAAATCTCACCCACAATGGACTTGTTGCTTGCCTGGTACGTTAGACATATGGGAGTCATTTGTGATATGTTTTCTAATGCAAGGCTTCTCAACCCAGTCCCTGGGGCACACCAAGGCCAAGATGCATCAACCAAATGTAAAAGAAAGTTAAAAGTAAAAGTTCTTACCAAATTTGAAAAAACGAAGAATGCACTAAAAAAACACCTCAGAAATGTTTGGTGCGGTATTCAAAAGTCGGATGCAGGAATACCTTCGGTAGTGTGTCGGTACGTTAAAAAAAGTGCCTATGGACGTCCTCCCCCCCCCCCCCCCGCCCGAGGTCGCTGCTGCGCCCTGCTCCCCCTGCATTAAAAAATCGTGATTTTAGGCAGCCCTGCCCCCCTCCCTCTCTTTCTAAACAGCTCCCGCCATCCTCCGCCCCATGCCGCCCCCCCTGAGGTCGCCGCCGCTCCCTTCCTCCATCTTACTGAGCCCTCGCAGCGCCTCTCACCTCCGTGAAGGTACTGCGACGGCAAGAACAGCTGATCCTCTTCGTTACATCAGATTAGAGCGGGCCCTGGACGAAAGGAGGGACGTCTGAAGACTCTTCAGCGAAGAGGATCAGCTGTTCTTGCCGTTGCAGCGCCTTCACACAGATGAGAGGCACTGCGAGGGCCCAGTAAGACGGAGAGGGGGAGCGGCGGCGACCTCAGGGGGGGCGGTGGGGCACAGGGCGGAGGATGGCGGGAGCTATTTAGAAAGAGAGAGGAAGGAAGGGGGGCCGGGGCTGCCTAAAATCACGATTTTTTTAATGCAGGGGGAGCGGGGAGCAGCGGCGACCTCGGGTGGGAGGGGCAAGGACGCCCACAAGGACGTGTTATGACATGTCTGTATGACAGCTCCGGCCTTACAGACAGATCTGACCATACGTTAAATATATCGCGGTAAATGAGGCGGTGCAATTGCCGGTATGGTTAGTGCATCCCGAATCGTCCACATTACAATGGTAGTTAGTCGTTTGTATTCCGTTTTCGTTACCTGCTACCGCCGTCGGTTTAGTGCATGCCACGGTTTACTTCTTGTTCGTTAATGGCTCATTATTGGCTCGTTAGTGCATCTGGCCCCAAGTCCCATTGGATTTTTAGGTTATCTACAATGAATATGCATAAGAGAGAGTGGCATACACTTCTTCCTTGGAATGCAAATCTATCTCATTCATATTCATTGTGAATATCCAGAAAACCTGATGGGACTTGGTGTGCCCAGAGGACTGGGTTGAAAATGCCTGCTTTGATGTTTTAATCACAAGGAAAGTTTAACTTCTTATCAGCAGAAATAGATTAATCAGTACCAGAACAAGTACTGCTCCTTGTGATCTTGGGCAAGTCACTTAAGCCTCCACTGCCTCAGGTACAAACTTAGATTGTGAGCCCTCCTGGGACAGAGAAATATCCAGAGTACCTGAATGTAACTCACCTTGAGCTACTACTGAAAAAGGTGTGAGCAAAATCTAAATAAATAAAATATTGTGAAGCCAGGGAAAAAGCTGCCAATGATATGATCTTCCTTCTACCTCTGTTTCCTATCGAAGCAGGTTATAATCAGGCATACATGTGGATAAAGTCATCAACATCTCTCCTCCGTGGCATCTGCCCGCCCATCGCTGATCCCCGTCCCTCCCTGGTATACCTTACACAAGTCCCCGACACCTGCAGTGATTCAATTATTGCTGCCTGTACCAGCCCTGCAGGCTTCTATCAGCTGGATCCCGCCCTCACTTTCATCATTTCTTGACTGGCGAGACCCAGCCGATGGAAGCCTGCAGGGCTGGTACAGGCAGCAATAATTGAATCAGTGCACATGTAAGGTACACCAGGGAGGGATGGGGTTTAACAACGGGTGGGCAGATGCTGGGACGCAACGCCACAGCGAAGGAGAGATATTGATGTGGGGGTGCCACCACTGGGTGGACCTGGGCCAAGACTGGCCTCACCCATAGCTACGCCATTGCCATGTGGTCCAGCAGCTGTACCTTTCTTCTTCCTGTAGGGGCTGCCACATCCCGCTGGACCCGTGGGAGCAACAACAATAACGAAAGAAACTATCAAACTCATACCTAGGACAAGCCCGCTTAAAGGCTGAGCATTCGTGGACGATGATGTTACAGAATGGGTTGTCGTACAAACTTCAGGTGATAATGTCACAAATAAATAAATAAATAAATAAATGTCATGCTTGGATGTCAGCAGTGCCATTATTCTGTTACAGTTTTCAAAATTGTTCGTGGGGGGGGGGGGGGGGGGATTGGGCTGTAATGTAAGGATTAGAGACAGAAACAGCTTTATTTTTTTTTTTTTAATAATCTTTATTGTGTCATAAAAGCATTAAGAACATAACAATTGAACAACTCCACTACCCCTCAGATCTTCCCCACCAGCAGATAACAAGTAAAGTGGTTACATTGACATGTAACCCAGGGATCTGTCCTTGGACCCCTTCTCTTCTCAATCTACACCTCTTCCCTAGGCTCACTGATCTCATCTCATGGTTTTCAGTATCATCTTTATGCTGATGACACCCAGCTGTATCTCTCCACACCAGACATCACCGCGGAGACCCAGGCCAAGGTATCGGCCTGCTTATCCGACATTGCTGCCTGGATGTCCGACTGCCACCTGAAGCTGAACATGTCCAAAGCTGAGCTCCTCGTCTTTCCACCTAAACCCACTTCTCCTCTTCCTCCACTCTCTACCTCAGTTGATAACACCCTCATCCTCCCCGTCCCATCTGCCCGCAACCTTGGAGTCATCTTCGACTCCTCCCTCTCCTTCTCTGCGCATATCCAACAGACTGCCAAGACCTGAAATGTTAAGTAGTAGTAGTAGTAGACATCCATCTCCAAGGGGCTGATAGTATATTCACAGCGAGATACCTGAACACCAATGACTTTATTTAGAACATCATACAAACTTCCCTTCCCTCCCAACCCCCCTCCCCACCTCCTGCCCACTGACATTGATACCTAAAATCATCATTGGATTTCCATGCGGGGACCACCGCCTACTCCTCCTTCGCATCCACCAGAGCAAGGAAGTCTGTTTTACCCGTCAAGTGAATCCTGCGAGGAGTCTGGTAACAGTATATCAGCATCAGGAGTTCACCAGGGCGTCCCCTATGTACAGTCAAAGCGCTGCCACTGAATTGAAAAGCAGGAGGAAGCACTAATCCCCTTCCCTAGCCCCATCCAGGGTTTGACACGTTCCTGGGCTTAGCTTCCGCTTGCTGTTTACAATTCTTAGAGATAGTTTTAGGGGGGGTCTTTTACTTAGGCACACTGGCGTTTTTAGTGTGCGCTAAAAATAGGCGCGCTAAATTTGACGATCATAGAAATACATTGGCATCGCTAGCATTTAGTTTGCCCCTAGTATTTGCACACGCTGAAAATGTCTTAGTAAAAGACTCCCTTAGTTTTTATTTTAAAGTAATGAGAAGTCTCCATTAGTTTGCAGGAAAAAAAGTACTCCCCTCCCCCAACCTGAAATTGTCCTGAGCAAAGGAAACCACAACTCTTAAGTTGTGTCTTTCCCCATGAGTTACACGATTCTTCTGGTCGTTGGCTATGTAATGCCTCCTTTACCCGCTCCTGGAAAAGTTATGGATTGCAAGCAGGCGCAGGGGCCCCCCACAGATTTAGCCCTGGCCCCCTCTACTTTTGACCTCCTGCCGACCCTCCCCTGCCATTTTCGATCCCCCCTTCCTCCGGCGCCGACCCTCCGCCGCTGCCTGGTACCTTTGCTGGCGGAGGTCCCCAACCCCCGCCAGCCGACGTCTTCAGCTCCGCTCTTTGGCGCCTTCACTGATCTGTTCCTGCTCGCACGCAGGACGTCAGGAGTCAGGACTCACAGAGACAGATCAGCGAAGGCGCCGGAGAGCGGCGCTGAAGAAGACCGGCTGGCGGGGGTTGGGGACCCCTGCCAGCAAAGGTACCAGGCAGGGGAGGGGGATTGAAAGTGGCGGGGGAGGGGGGGTCGAAAGTGGCAGGGGAGGGGTGGCGGCGGGAGGGGGGTCGAAAGTGGCGAGGGGGTTGGCGGCTGGAGGAGGTGGGCTAAACTTCCCCCCCTCGGGCTCTGGACCCCCCTCTCCCGCTGAGGTCTGGCTATGCCCCGCAGGGGTTGGTGCATCTAAACCAGGGGTGGGCCACTACGGTCCTTGAGGGCCACAGTTCAGTCAGTTTTTCAAAATTTCCACAATGAATATGCATGGGATCTCTTTGCATACAATGGCTGTCATGCACTGCTTCCAATTTCATACATATTTATTGTGGAAATTTTGAAAATCCGACTGGTTTGTGGCCCTCGAGGACTGTGGATGCCCACCCCTGATCTAACCCTCCTCTCTTTGTTGTTAACGTATGGTGAAGCTTTCACTTTCCTTAGGAAACGCTGGAACACCGGTCCTTGCCACCCTCCTGGGGGCTTAGAAGTTGACCTGATTGTAGCTCCTAGTTCTCCGTATTACTTGCATTCTTCCGAGGTCTACAGATATCGTCGGAGCCATGTTATGACCCTCCTTTTTTCTTTTTTTTTTTTGATGGTGGCGTCAGAGAGAAGACTCTTGCCAAAACTCTGACTTCCAGGGTGTGCTCGTTCAGACCTTCTCCCCGAGCCTCGTCCCACCGTATAAATACTGCCCGGACGGCACAAAGAGCTGAGCAGTGCAGTGCAGTGCAGGTCTTCGCAGATACCGAGCGCCCGGAGCCCTTCTCAGAATCGGCCGCCTTTTGCAGAAACGTACCGAGGAATTACAGATCTTCTTGGAAGGCTTTGGAGATTTGGGAAAAAGGTAAGAAACAGTTGAAAGATTCTGCTGCTACGATGATTGTCGTTAACGAGCAACATAAATCTTACAGGACGTTTCTCAGTAGAGACTTTCTTTTTGAGTAAGACTCAGAAACTCTACCTAGTCTTAGGTACAAATGGAAAAGAAAAAGAAATCCAAACCGCAAGAACTTTCCTTGTGTAACGTATAGATTGCTTGGTTTTGCTTTAAGAGAATTTGTACCCGGGATACAGTAATTTATATTTAATGTATCAGACTTTTATTCCGCTTTCCCAGCTCCTGATGTGTCAAATTATTTTAGGTCCAGATAACTCGAAGCAGGAAACAATGGAAAATCTCTTTCGGAGGGTTTTTAATGTATTGCTTTTCAGTGGAGTGAGGGTGATGAAGACCAAGTCCCAGGAGGTGCTGATGCGAGTCTGGAATCTTGAATTCACTTAAGGTCAATGATTGACTTTCAATCCATGTGTTGGTAGGGGTGATTGAGCCTTTTGGGTTAAGAAGTACCGAGTACGTTCCTCCAGGGTCTCTCAAGGCTTGTAGACGTTTTTTTCACTGTGGTCCCTGTGTGTGTGTGGTTTACTGCATCATCCCTACAAAATTAATCTGTACAGGCTGTGGATTTTTAAGTGTGCTGGTGGACCTTGAATGTGAAAAGCTTTCTAGGGTCCTTGGTTAACTCTCCCTACTCTGATCCTTACAATCATCATTTTCTATAAATCTGCAAAGCCCAAAGGGCTTTAGTAGATGTATTTAGCCATGCCTAAATTATTATACAATGAAAGTGCGGTTTCATGGTCACATCCACATCTTGATTAAGCAGCCTTCAGACCAGGAAGACCACTTTTAGTTTGTCCCGAGTTCTTCATTCGGAGTCGATGGGTGGTGACTCCGGTTCAGAGCTGACTGAACATGCTGGTTCTGTAAACTCAATGCTGTGTGATCTGTTCCAGATGTTAGCAGACCTGTAACTTACACATTTCTGTGTTCTGCTTCCAATTAAATCTCCGTTTTGCTTTGTGAGTGAGTTGCCCCGTAAGCTCACTTATTTCCAGGGCTTTTTTTTGAGGGGGGGCACTTGGGGGTACTGAGTACCGGCACCTTTTCCATTGTCTGCTAAAATTGACCCACGGTCCCCAAGTTTTAATGAAAGAGCTCAGGCTCCGCACACCAATTCTGCCTTGTCATAGATTCTGTGACTGGTTGCGGGGGGGCTGGCTATTGTGGGGTGTATCCCTCAATGATCACCCCACCCCTTAAGGGTGGCCTGGCATTTGAGTACCGGCACCTTTTTTGCTGGAAAAAAACATACTGCTTATTTCTATAACTACTACTACTACTATTTAGCATTTCTATAGCGCTACAAGGCGTACGCAGCGCTGTACAAACATAGAAGAAAGACAGTCCCTGCTCAAAGAGCTTACAATCTAATAGACAAAAAATAAAGTAAGCAAATCAAATCAATTAATGTGTACAGGAAGGAGGAGAGGAGGGTAGGTGGAAGCAAGTGGTTACAAGTGGTTACGAGTCAAAAGCAATGTTAAAGAGGTGGGCTTTCAGTCTAGATTTAAAGGTGGCCAAGGATGGGGCAAGACGTAGGGGCTCAGGAAGTTTATTCCAGGCGTAGGGTGCAGCGAGACAGGAGGCGCGAAGTCTGGAGTTGGCAGTAGTGGAGAAGGGAACAGATAAGAAGGATTTATCCATGGAGCGGAGTGCACGGGAAAGGGTGTAGGGAAGGACGAGTGTGGAGAAATACTGGGGAGCAGCAGAGTGAGTACATTTATAGGTTAGTAGAAGAAGTTTGAACAGGATGCGAAAACGGATAGGGAGCCAGTGAAGGGACTTGAGGAGAGGGGTAGTATGAGTAAAGCGACCCTGGCGGAAGACGAGACGGGCAGCAGTTTATTGAGGACTCCTCAATAAACTGGTTAGTCTATAAGAAGCCACTGTCATTTTTATTCACTGGCTCATTTATTGAGAAATCGATATATCAGTTCCTCTCAGCACCGGACGAGGCAGATCTGAAACCAGTGGTAGGTGTAACCTGTGTGGCCATACTTTTCTGTCTGTACCTTGATCTTTCTCAAATGTAGATCCATCAGGGCTTTTCTTGTGTTTTGCTCCAGGTTAAGAACAGCCTTTTGTTGTTCATGGTTATGTCAGTTAAAGAGTCTTTCTTGGCCGTCTCCCTGAAACCACAGTTTTTGGACGGGAATATCATTTTATTGTTGAATGGGTGGTCTCGTTTACATCAGAAGCCTTGTTGATTTGCAGGAAGGCATGCCAGTTGCTACCCAAAAGTCATTCCTCTACTTGCAATAATAGAAAGGCAGATTTGGCTGGCCCTGAAGAATGTGCAAATATTTACACTAAAACCTCACACTCATTTTTTTTTTTTTTTTATCACAGTGTGTGCAGTGGTCTCTTAACTGCAAAGGAAGCTGGGAAGCCTTGAGGGAGCACTTATGATTAAAGAACAGACTTCTTTGGGGTTGAATTCAGGCTGTTTGCGATACCTCTGTGCCTAACTGTAATTGCATGATACAGTGATCCTTCTTCCAAAAGTTTATTGGTTGTAAAGATATTAAGAGTAATATATTCAGCACACTTCGGGATTTGAAGTGCATGTGATTACAATCAAAGCACTTTACATATTATATACAGGTACTTATGTTGTACCTGGGGCAATGGAGGGTTAAGTGACTTGCCCAGGGTCACAAGGAGCTGCAGTAGGAACTGAACCCAGTTCCCCTGGTTCTCAAAAAAAAGTGTTGTTAACCTGAAGGCAAAATTTACTATGAGGCAAGTCCAGCGTAGCAATAAAGCACTTTAAGATGCTTTCAAATATCAAATATTCAGTGAAATATCTTGGGATGGCTTATGTCCTTATTCATGTTACATTTTTGAGAATGTTCCAAGGCTGCAGGTAAGGCATGGAGGGGGCATAGTCTAGGATCTAAGGATATCTGAGATGGGGCAGATAGGACCAGTCTCCCAACCCTTGGCTGCCAAGTTTGCTGACACAGAAGTAATGTTTCACTGCTTTCTCTGTACATGGTTAGATATAACATCCATCTCAAATACTAAATAACAACGCTATACACGATCTATACATAACCGATCTTTTACCTCATGACTGATTAACCTCTTTGATACTCATGATCAAAGTATTACCACTTCAACCTTATGCTGAATAGGGACTCTCTATAATCGATGACCTAATGTATGCTACAATCCAATTTATTCTCAGAAACTTTCATGCAATAGCATAATTTATTTTTCTTTACCATGTATGTATGCACATGGTATATACATATACCATGATCTGTTCCATATATGCCATGTTTCATGTATGTATGTACCTTAATGCAATACCATTTGTAATTCTGTTACCCAGTAATGGCAACCGCCATTACGGCAAATGTAAGCCACATTGAGCCTGCAAATTGGTGGGAAAATGTGGGATACAAATGCTACAAATAAATAAATAAATAAACATAACCCTATAAACTGCACAGCTGGAAAAGCAGTTAGCTTAGCAGGGTTTAAAAAGGTTGGGACAAGTTCCTAAAAGTCCATCAGCTAGTATTAAGATGGACTTAGGAAAATCCACTGTTTATTTCTGGGATAAGCAGCATTAAATTAGTTTTACTCTTTTGGGATCTTGCCAGGTACTTGTGACCTGGATTGGCCACTGCTGGAAACAGGATACTGAGCTTGATGGACCTTCAGTCTGTCCCATTATGGCAATGCTTATGTACTTACTAGCCGTTGAGCCCGTAAAAACGGGCTAGTAAAGGAAGGGGGGGGGGTTTGAAAGGCCCCCCCCCGGATAGGTCGCCGTTGCCCCTCCCCCCGGGGTTGCCACCACCCCTCCCCCTCGGAGTCCCCTCCGCCACCCCTCCACCCGGGCCGGGTACCTGGCTTCACTATTCAAACCGCCGGAACGCAGCACACAGCTCATCTGAGCTGCCGTCGGCCTTCCTTCTTCTCTGCGTGTGTTCCGCCCTCGTGTGACGTAACGTCGGCGAGGGCGGGACACAGGCAGGTAAGGAAGGCCAACAGCAGCTGCGTTCCGGCGCTTTGAATAGTGAAGCCAGGTACCCGGGCCGGGTGGAGGGTGGGTGGCGGCGGCGACTCCGGGTGGGTGGGGGGAGCGGTAGCGGCAACCCTGGGGGGGGGGAGCGGTGGCGACGGCGGTTTCCTCACTCGCAGGTGCACAGGTTCCCTCTCTGTCACGCCCCTGTCATCACGTATTGACACGGGGGCGGGACAGAGAGGGTCTCTACTGCGCATTTGCGAGTGAGTACGCCTCTTGCCATTTCTATGTTTGATGTTCTTAAAAGCAATAATAGGAATAATAGATGTGGAGAGGGTGGCAGGACTGATGGGATACATGTAGTCTGGGAGGCAGGGGCGGTCCAAGGCAATCTGCTGCCCGAGGCAGGGATGAGATGCCGCCCCCACCCTGCCCGGTCTGGCATCTCCCCCCTTCCCCCCTCAACCCTCTTCCCCAAGTTTACTTTATTGTTTTTCTTTTCCAAAAGGCGGCAGGGATTCCCATAGGCTACCCTGCCATAGTGCCACCGGCACTGGCCCCTTCGTTCTACTGAGTCCCACCGCTGAGGAAACAGGAAGTTACGTCAAGAAGTGGGCCGCAGCAGGGAGAAGGGGCCAGTGCTGGCGGCAGCGCAGCCTATGGGAATCGCCGTCATTGCCAACTTTTGGAAATGAAAAATAAAAGGTAAACGAGGGGAAGAGGGCTGAGGAGGGAAGTGAAGAGTGTCACTCCTGGAGATTGCCGCAACTGCTGGGAAGACTATGCTGTTGGGTTTTGAGTGAGCCCAGATGAAGTGAGAGAAGTACTTTGTTTACATATTTAGGAGCAGGGGATAAAGGAGGAGGATTCCTGTGATCATCCCTTTCACAATCCATGGAAGCAGATAATGCTTTGGGCCGGAGGAGCCTGCTTTTTTCTCACACTCCCTGTGTTTACTGGGCACGCAGTCGGCCTTCTCTGGTTGCCAAGGATAAGTCTGTCTTTCTACTGACAACCGCCGCCGAGAGTTTGCTTTGGTCTCCAAGCTGCAGTTTTACATCTTTCTAGTCTTTGTGTAGTGCGGAGGAGAGACTGGTTTGTCTCTGAGAAGCTGGAGTTTATCATTCTCAACCTAGGGCCCTAAATTCTCCTGTGCCACTTCATCTGCCACAGAAATCTTGCTGAGAGCTGGTGCTGAGAAGCTGCTGAAGAGGAGCAGGGCAGCTCTTCTAACCCTCCAGAAAAACATCTGGGAGGCAGAGCACACAGCTGTTAACCATGGCCAGTGCATTTTTTTTTTCTAGCAAAAAAAGGTGCTGCCTGTACTCAAATGCCAGGCCATCTTTCAGGGGCGAGGTGATCACGGAGGACCCAACCCACAATAGTCAGGCCCTCTACAAGCAGCCACAGAATCTTTGGAAAGGCAGCACTGGTGTGCAGACCCTGGGATCTTTCATTAATATGTGGGAGGCCATGGGTCATTTTTAGCAGGCAATGGAAAAGGTGCTAGTCAGTGGCATAGCTCTGTGGGGCCACGGGGGCCTGGGACCCCGTAGATGTGGCCCTGGACCCCCCTGCCGACGACCCTCTCGACCCCCCTCCCGCCGACGACCCGCTGTCGACTATCTTTGCTGGCGGGGGACACCAGCCCCCGCCAGCCGAGGTCCTCTTCTTCCGGCACAAGGCTTCGTTCTGTTTCTGAGTCTGACGTCCTGCACGTATGTGCAGGATGTCAGACTCAGAAACAGAACGAAGCCTTGCGCCGGAAGAAGAGGACCTCGGCTGGCGGGGGCTGAGGGACCTCAGCTGGCGGGGGTTGGGGTCCCCCGCCAGCAAAGGTAGGCGACAGTGGGTTGGTGGCGGGAGGGGGGATCGAGAGGGTCGTCGGAATGGGGGGGGGGGTTCAAAGTTGGTGGTGGTGGCGGGAGCGGTGGGGGTGGGAGTCAGCAATGGCGGGGGGGGGGGGGGGTAAAATGTTCCCCCTCACCTCGGGCTCTGGATCCCCCTCCCGCTGAAGTCTGGCTACACCCCTGGTGCTGGTACTCAGTACCCCTGAATACCCCCTGAAAAAAGCCCTGACAATGGCTCCTCTGTAGCCAGAATTACAGTCAGCAGTAAATCAGAAGCATGTAAATAGGTCAAGGATAGAGAACCCACAATTGGCATTAGCATTGGAAAGCTGTCTGCTTGTGTTTGTTCAGAACCCAGTGGTTTCCTCCTGCTCCTCTATACCCCCAGCTAGGTCAGAAACAGGGCTGAGATCTGGCACTAAGGATATATTCCAAATAGGGTTGCCAACTGGATCCAGATTCGCCCAACAGGGTTGATCCAGTCCTGGCCTTACTTCAGCTGAGCTGGTCCTGGTTTTACTTAGAAAACTCAATAGGGAAATCGGAGCTAGATCTCACGTGCTTTACAGCAGGGCATAACCAGGACCAGCTTAGCTTGTTCCTCCCTTGACATGGAACTATGTCGTTCAGCCTCTTATAAATCTGAAAATATCAAGGGATGCTGTTATCACTGGCATCTGCCTGTACACAGGGCCGCCAAGAGGGGGCAGGGGCAAAATTTCCCAGGGCCCGGCATCCGAGGGGGGCCTGGCCAGCACTAGCATTGCTCTCCCGTTGCTGTGTGCAGCAGTGCCACAGAGCAGAGTATTTCCTTCCTGCTGCGTCGAAACAGTCTCTTTGGACGCAGCAGGAAGGAAGGAAGGGCTCTGCTCTGTTGGCGCTGCCACGCACGGGAACAGGAGAGCGATGCTAGCACCGGGCCATGGGGACATTTGCGGCACACAGTGACAGGAGCAGGACAAGTAAGCGGGGTGGGCCCTCCTGGAGGAAGGGGTGGGCCCAGGGGGGGTGTTTGCCTGGGGTGGGCCTTCCTGGAGAGGGGACGGGCCTGGGGAGTGTCTGCCCCGGGCCTGTCTTTGTCTCTCGGCAGCCCTGCCTGAACATATGAATATGTCTAGACTAGAGAAGTTAGAGCAGTGCCCCAGAAGGGCATGTAGCATGGTATGATGTGTGAAGCAAGTACCTGGGATAACTTGTTGCTGACATATGGCCTATGATGCATCAGCCACTAGAGGGCACTCCCATCATTTGTACAGTAGCTCCTAACCAATTTCGAGAAACCTCCATCCAGCTGTGTTTTCATATCTGGAATGAATATGCATGAGAGAAACTTGTATGCATTGCCTTCATTTGGTACAAATTTATTTCATGCATATTCTTTGTAGACATCCTGAACAGCTGAGCAGGGCTTTCCAAACTTGGCCTTCTGACCCCTCAGTCAGGTTTTCAGGATATCCGCAATGAATATGCATGAGATAAACATGCATACATTCACATCTACCGAGCCTCCAATGTATCTCGTGCATATTTGTTGAGACATCCTAAAAGCCTTTTGATTGTGGGTTTCAGGACCAGCTTGAGGAATACTTCTATATAGTGGAGGAGTGGCCTAGTGGTTAGAGCACCGGTCTTGACATCCATAAGTATTGCCATATTGGGACAGACCAAAGGTCCATCAAGCCCAGCATCCTGTTTCCAACAGTGGCCAATCCAGGTCACAAATACCTGGCAAGATCCCAAAAAAGTACAAAACATTGTATGCTGCTTATCCCAGAAATAAGCAGTGGATTTTCCCCAAGTCCATTTTGATAATGGTCTATGGACTTTTCCTTTAGGAAGCCGTCCAAACCTTTTTTAAACCCCACTAAGCTAACCACCTTTACCACATTCTCTGGCAACGAATTCCACAGTTTAATTGCATGTTGAGTGAAGAAAAATGTTCTCTGCTTCGTTTTAAATTTACTACTTTGTAGCTTCATTGAATCCCCCCTAGTCCTATGCATAGCCCACCTAGTATTTTTGGAAAGAGTAATCAGACGCTTCACCTCTACCCTTTCCACTCCACTCATTAGTTTATAGACCTCTATCATATCTCCCCTCAGCCATCTTTTCTCCAAGCTGAAGAGCCCTAGCTGCTTTAGCCTTTCCTCATAGGGAAGTCGTCCCATCCCCTTTATCATTTTTGTTGCCCTTCTCTGAACCTTTTCTAATTCCACTATATCTTTTTTGAGATGCGGTGGCCAGAATTGAACACAATGTTCGAGGTGCGGTCGCACCATGGAGTGATACAAAGGCATTATAACATCCTCATTTTTGTTTTCCATTCCTTTCCTAATAATACCTAACATTCTATTTGCTTTCATAGCTGCCGCAGCACACTGAGCAGAAGGTTTCAACATATCATCAACAACGACGCCGAGATCCCTTTCTTGGTCGGTGACTCCTAACATGAAACCTTACATTATGTAGCTATAATTCAGGTTTCTTATTCCCACATGCATCAGTTTGCACTTGCTCACATTAAACGTCATTAGCCATTTAGACGCCCAGTCTCCCAGTCTCATAAGGTCCTCTTATAATTTTTCACAATCCTCTTGTGATTTAACGACTTTGAATAATTTTGTGTCATCAGCAAATTTAATTACCTCACTAGTTACTCCCATCTCTAGATCATTTATAAATATGTTAAAAAGCAGCAGTCCCAGCACAGACCCCTTGGGAACACCACTAACTGCCCTTTTCCATTGAGAATACTGACCATTTAACCCTACTCTCTGTTTTCTTTTAACCAGTTTTTAATCCACAGTAGGACACTACCTCCTATCCCACGAGTCTCCAATTTCCTCTGGAGTCTTTCATGATGTACTTTGTCAAATGCCTGAGGTGGCCAGTTCAAATCCCACTGCTGCTCCTTGTGATCTTGGGCAAGTCACTTAACCCTCCATTGCCTCAGGTACAAACTTAGATTGTGAGCCCTCCAGGGTCAGGGAAATATCCAGTGTACCTGAATGTAACTCACCTTGAACTACTACTGAAAAAGGTGTGAGCAAAATCCAAATAAATAAAATATAGTTCGCTGGTGGATTGATTCAAGGTCACGAGCATTGCCATTGCTCTTGAATGGGTTGAAATACAAATGGGACAGAGCTCTGAGTTGGATTCAAGATAAGGACTTTTGAGCATCACTGAGTTAGTCATAATTTCTACAGCTCTCTGCACACTCCCACCCCACCCCCCAAGCCAGTCAGACTTTCTGCATATCCTTAATAAATCCGGCATTATCGGCCTTCTGCTGTTCCACTCTCCAGGCCGCATACTGCTGCTACTTCTGCACTTCGTCTGCGCCTACTGGATCTTACAGCTGTTCCCAATTTTGGTTTGCCTTGCCGTGAGCTGTTCGTTCCATGTCTGGATTTGCACAGTCCATTTTAGACTCTCTCATCCTTTTCCTTTTTTCTTCCTAATTATCTAATGTAATTGTAATTGATTCCTGTACATTGTAAGCCACTTTGAGTCTGCTTAATGTGGAAAAAAGTGGGGTATAAATGTTCATAAATAAATAAATAAAAGTTTATCAGATGTATTTACATGCACTGTTTACAGGACTGGTAACCAGTGCCGTAGCGAGGGCGGCTGACACCCAGGGCGGGTCACCGCTGCGCACCCTCCCCCCCCCGGAGCGCATTCTTATTTTGATTAGGAAGTGAGGGGCGGGCGAGAGGGCCGATCCACCCCCGAGTGCATGTCGCTGGGAACTGCGTCGGCTCCGCTGGTTCCTTGCTCTCTCTGCCCCGGAACAGGAAGTAACGTGTTCCGGGGCAGAGGGAGCAGGGAACCAGCGGAGCCGACTCCCCCCTTCCTATGCCACTGCTGGTAACACAGATCTAACTTAATAAAATTTAAAACAGAAATATTAACTAATAATGCTTTTATTTGCATAAGACTTCCACCTGAACAGAAGCACAGTGTGTTCTGTAGCTATTTGAAACTGAGCAAAAACTGTCTGCTTTTGAGTCTTGGCTGCAGACTGGTTTCTTGCTTTTCAGGTCAGGTTAAACCAGTCCCGGCTTTGGCATCAAAGACTTTGCAGTTCTGATTGCCCCCAGAGAGAAGCGGAGCTTCAAGTGCAAGAATGCAGAGCAGCTCCTCAGATAACGGAACTGATTAATAACTCAGTTTGACTCCCAAATCCATCGCGATCCAGGTGGGGGCTGCAATTTTACCTAGGTCAACCTGAACAGGCTGATCCAGACCTAGTTTTGCTGTACTACTGGAATATCCCTGATTTTTCTACAAAAAGTTAGACTTTGTTTCCTTGCACAAATATTTGAAAGGTATTAATCCGCAAACGAACCTTTTCCGGAGACTGGAAGGTGGTAGAACTAGAGGACATGAATTGAGGTTGCAGGGGGGTAGACTCAGGACTAATGTCAGGAAGTATTTTTTCAATGAGAGGGTGGTGGATACATGGAATGCCCTCCCGTGGGAGGTGGTGGACGTGAAAACAGTAATGGAATTCAAACATGCGTGGGATAAACACAAAGGAATCCTGGTTAGAAGGAATGGATCTACGGAATCTTAGTGGAGATTGGGTGGCGATGCCGGTATTTGGAGAATAAAACCGGTGCAGGGCGGAGTTCTACGGTCTGTGCCCTGAGAAAGGCAGGGACAAATCAAACTCGGGTATACATATAAAGTATTACATACCATGTAAAATGAGTTTATCTTGTTGGGCAGACTGGATGGACTGTCCAGGTCTTTATCTGCCGTCATTTACTATGTTACTATGTAGTAGAGCAAAACCAGGACTGGATCAGCCTGTTCGAGTTGACCTGGGTGAGGTGACCACCATAGGTTCACAGAACATTACTGTGGCTCAGCCATGGCTGGGTCCAGATGGCTAGGGTCCATCCATATTGGGCTCAGCAGCAGTGCACCCAGCAGCAGTGCACCCTTCCTGTAGCTGGTGATGAGCTCCACGCTCCCCCCCCCCCCCCCCCAGCTGAAGATTTCCTCTAAAGGCACCCAGAATTCCCTGTGTCGAGCTCTGGAGATCGTGGCAGCATTCCTGAATCGCAAACACTGGCTTCTCTATGTATGCGTAATTTTCATGCATGGGGCGCTGGTATCAGCGGCTCAATGCTGCCACCAACTGTCGAGGATGACAGTAGGGGATTGGGGATCCATCCCCACCAGCTCAGAAGTTTAATTGAAGAGAGGTGCCAGGGAGGGAGTTGAAAGTGCGGAGGGCACTGGTGGAGAGGACATTTTGTGCCCATCCACTACTACTACTACTACAAATCATTTCTATAGCGCTACCAGTCGTACGCAGCACTTCACAATTTAACATGAAGAAAAGACAGTCCCTGCTCAAAAGAGCTTACAATCTAAATCAGGACAGACAGACATGACAAATAAGGGTAGGACAGACAGATAGGACACATAGGGAAGGGACTATTGAAGAGAGGAAGACAAGATAAAGGTTACGAGCAGGTGACAAGTTAGGAATTAAAAGCAGCATCAAACAGGTAGGCCTTTAGCCCGGATTTGAAGACGGCCAGGGATGGAGCTTGACGTAATGACTCAGGGAGTCTATTCCAGGCATAAGAAGCGGCAAGATAAAAGGAATGGAGTCTGGAGTTAGCGATGGAGGAGAAGGGTACAATTAGGAGAGATTTGCCTAGTGAACGGAGTTCCTGGGAAGGAGTGTAGGGAGAGATGAGGGTGAAGAGGTAGTGAGGGGCAGCAGAGTGAATGCACTTATAGGTCAATAAGAGGAGCTTGAACTCTACAGAAACGGATAGGGAGCCAGTGAAGTGACTTCAGAAGAAGGCTGATATGGGCATAGTGACTTTGGCGAAAAATTAATCATGCAGCAGAATTTTGAACAGATTGAAGAGGAGAGAGATGGCTGAGTGGAAGACCTGTGAGAAGCAAGTTGCAGTAGTCCAAGCGAGAGGTGATGAGAGTGTGGATGAGGGTTCTGGTAGCGTGCTCAGAAAGGAGAGGGCGAATTTTGGTGATATTATAGAGGAAGAAACGACAGGCTTTAGCAGTCTGTTGAATATGTGCAGAGAAGGAGAGGGAGGAGTCGAAGATGACCCCAAGGTTACGAGCAGACGAGACAGGAAGAATGAGCGTGTTGTCGACAGAAATTGACATCTAGCTACACTACCTGTACATTGTAAATCAATTTGTGGTCAATTTACTAAGTAGGGTTTGGTGTTTAACACAAATTAACACACATTACAATGGTTTAGGGATCCCCGCCAGCTCAAGTATTTAATATTTGAGGTTTGTGGGCAGGGAGGGGTGGAGAGAGGAGCAAACCGGAGGAGGGCCAGGGTGGGGGGGATGAATTCCATGCCCACCCACCTTGGGCTCAGGTCCACCCAAAATTGGCCATCTGGCTACGTCCCTGAATGACACTAACCATTATTGGTGTAATAATTACCAAAGAACAATGAAGTATAGACAGAAAGACAGACAGACAAGGCTAAGCGCCATGCACTGGGTCACGTGAAAGAAGCATAGGAAGGTTAACTGCTTCTCAACAGTCTGGGGCCACACGTGGCCAGTTGCATTTTCAGGATCACAACGAATATGCATGAGAGAGATCTGCATAAAAAAGGGTCTCCAATATATGCAAATTTATCTCGTGCAGATTCATTATGATAGTCCTGAAAAGCCTGACCGTCTAGGTGCGTCTCCAAGAGAGGATTGAGAATCATTGCTTTAGGCCATCCAAGAGAGAGACAGACGTAGGGAGATTAAGTTGTCAGGCTAATAAAGTTTCCCCTGAGAAGGCTCTGACTTTCGCACTCTCTTCATATTGGAGCCAGACAGGTGTAATAACTCAAATGGCTGGCCAGCGTTCTCGTCCAGCTAAGCAATATGAAAGCTCTGACGAACAACTTCTCGGTGCGTCATTCATGGCTTGGTCCTGCCTTTGCTTTCATATTGCAGCTGCGTTTTACATATACAGAAGTTTTTGGAACTGGCAGAGATTGCATATACCCTACCCCAAATCTTTAAGATTTACTGAGAGCGGTAGTTGATATAAAGGGGCATAATCGAACGGAAATGTCTATCTCCATGGGCGTTTATCTCCGAGAACGGGTTCATGAAGGGGCGGACCGAACTGTATTTTCGCAAAAAAATAGACGTCCATGTTTATTCGACAATTTGTGAGGTGGGCGTTTTTGTTTTTCAGCTATAACGGAAAATGAAAGCGCCCAGCTCAAAAACGAATAACTCCAAGACATTTATTTGTGGGAGGGGCCAGGATTCGTAGTGCACTGGTCCCCCTATGCCAGGACACCAACCGGGCACCCTAGGGGGCACTTCTACAAAAACAAAAAAAAAGGTAAAAGAGCTCCCAGGTGCATAGCACCCTTCCCTTGTGTGTTGAGCCCCCCAAATCCCCCTCAAAACCCACTGCCCACAAGTCTACACCATTACTATAGCCCTAAGGGGTGAAGGGGGGCAGCTACATGTGGGTACAGTGGGTTTGGGGGGCGGTGTGGAGGGCTCCCATTTACCAGCACAAGTGTAACAGGTGGGGGGGGGGGGGATGGGCCTAGGTCCACCTGCCTGAAGTCCACTGCACCCCCTAATAACTGCTCCAGTGACCTGCATACTGCTGCCAGGGAGGTGGGTATGACATTTGAGGGTGAAAATAAAAAGTTGTGAAACGGCATATTTTGTGGTGGGAGGGGGTTTGTGACCACTGGGGGAGTCAGGGGAGGTCATCCCCGATTCCCTCCAGTGGTCATCTGGTCATTTAGGGCACTTATTGGGGCCTTATTCGTGGAAAAACAGGGTCCAGGAAAAGTGCCCTAAATTCTCGCTACAAACGCATACTTTTTTTCCATTATCGGCGAAAGGCACCCATCTCTGATCGTCCGATAACCACTCCCCAGTTCCGGCTTCACCACGCCTTCGACACGCCCCCATCAACTTTGTCCGCATCCGCGACGGAGTGTAGTTGAAAACGTCCAAATTCGGCTTTCGATTATACCGCTTTATTCATTTTTGTGAGATAAACTATCTCCCGATTTGGGTCACAATATAGGCGTTTTTCTATTTCGATTATAAGCAGGATAGTCTATTAGCAGAGGAAGCCACCACCAAGTCAGAAGGCACTAAATCGCCTTTAGGACAGATGCAGAGGGCAGTGACTACTGCAGACTTAAAAAAAAAAAAAATTCTCCCAGTTTCTTTCTGGTAAATCTTTTTTGAATCTGCATTGAACCTCTTGAGTGATAATTGTGGATTATTATTATTATTCTGAAAAGACAAGCGCTAGGAAATCTCTTCTGAAGTGAATAATGTACTTTACCCTTGTTGGGGGCCCTCTCGGAACACTGCAACATCTGTTTTATATAAAACAGCAAGTTCAAAAAGAAGAAGGAACCAGAAGGTACACCCTGGAGACTCAGGGCTGTGCTAATGTTATGGGGTAGATGTTCATGGCCAGTACAGGCTCCTGGCCAAGAAAATGGCTTGTGTAGGGTTCTCCAGGGATATTTCGATTCCCACTGCAGCTCCTTGTGACTCTGGGCAAGTCACTTAACCCTCCATTGCCCTGGGTACAAAATAAGTACCTAAATAAATGTAAACCGCTTTGAATGTAGTTGCAAAAACCTCAGAAAGGCGGTATATCAAGTCCCGTTTCCCTTTCCCTATTTGAGATTCTACATGGAATGTTGCTACTATTGGAGATTCTAGATGGAATGTTGCTACTATTGAGATTCTGGTGCTACTATTTGAGATTCTACATGGAATGTTAATGTTGCTATTCCACTAGCAACATTCCATGTAGAAGCCTGCCCTTGCAGATCAGCAACGCGGCCGCGCAGGCTTCTGTTTCTGTGAGTCTGACGTCCTGCACGTACGTGCAGGAGGTCAGACTCACAGAAACAGAAGCCTGCACAGCCGCATTGGTGATCTGCAAGGGCAGGCTTGCACACGGAATGTTGCTAGTGGAGGAGTAGCCTAGTGGTTAGTGCAGTGGACTTTGATCCTAGGGAACTGAGTTACTTAACCCTCCATTGCCTCAGGTACAAAATAAGTACCTGTATATATGTAAACCGCTTTGAATGTAGTTGCAAAAACCTCAGAAAGGCGGTATGTCAAGTCCCATTTCCCTTTCCCTTATTTAGTGGCAGTTAACTGGTTGGTGCTGAGTGATATCCCTGCTACCCAGCCATTCCCTAACAGAGCACCAACTTGAGTTGGTTAGTGGCAATTTTCAGTCTGTTAACAAGCTAAGTAGCCTTTTTGCGGTGGTGGGGGCTGCCTGCCCCGGGTGCACGCTGCAAGGGGGTGCAAGGAGCAGCTGTGCGGCTGTAGGCTCTGCCGATTCCCTCCTCCCTCTGACAATACTTCATGTTCCGGGGCAGGGAACCGGCGGAGCCGAAAGCCGAGCGACTGCTCCTTGCACCCTCAGAAGGTGATACGCCCGGGGGGGGGGGGGGGGGGGGGGGGTGCGCAGCAGCGATCTGCCCCGGGTAGCAGCCAACATAGGCACTGTTTTGCCGTCAAAACTTTGTGCATGAAAGTTAACAGGGCACTGATCTGAATATTGACTGGTGCCTGGTTAACTTTCAGGTTGGAGGTCAAGGTCGTACCTGGATATTCAATGTCATGAGTTGCTCATCCCCTGGCAACACATATCAGGGGTTCATTCAGCCTGTAGCTAGAAGCAGCTTGCTATCTGCTTCCCGCTGCGGGATGAATATCTACCCACTACATTTCTACATCTGCATTGCTCATCTAAGACAGCCAGCCTCAGGGAATAGTTTGGATGTGATAGTAATTACCAGAAAACAAAACATGAAGTGGTTGTAACTGAGCTGGCTGCTTGCTGAAGAGGTCCAGTGATTACCACCAATATCACCATTCCTAACAGTGGAGGGAAGAAGAGGCACTCTTCACCTCTCACCTCTCCATTCTTGCTCTCACTCAACGGGAGGGGGGGGGGGGGGGTCGTACTTCTGTTTAGCCTTTTGGTGGAAAAGTGAAATTGGTCTTCTGTGCATGTCTCCCTGGATACTTTCTGAAATGTCTTAACTCAGCAGGCCAGGCCAACCAATTCTATGGTTCCTGGGGAATCGAGACGGAATCTGTACTTGGGCAGAACATTGGATAGTAAATGAAGCCTCATTATTGTCCTTTGAGTCAACATGTCAGAGACTTATTGAAGAATAATGATGGAGGCTTACTTGAACTTGCTGCTGCGTCTACTTTTAGGCCTATTAATATTCATACGGAATTAATTTTTGATTCATGTCTCTCATTTGACAAACAAGTTTCACAGGAACTTAATTTTGGTTTTTTTTTTCTCACTCCGTTGCCTTCACTCGATTTACAAATTCTTAGATTTTTCTCGCTTCATACACTTGTTCATGTGTTTGTAATCTCTTGGTTGGATTACTGCAATACCGTATACTGTCGCCTTGTAATACATCAATTACATTAACTGCAGACCTCTGCCATCTGTTTCTGTGTAAAGCTAAGAGACCTGATTAAGTTACATTGGCTAACAGCAAATTTTTGCACCTGGTTCACTGACGAAGAAGGGCAACCTTCGAAAGCTAATCAAGAAATGTATTAAGTTATGTCCAATAAAAAAGGTATCATCTTATTTTCTTTTCCATGTTTTATTTTGTTTGATTTCTATTGCACCTGGTTTAAAATTCTCTGTATTGTGCATAAAACCTTCTATTTAGCGACCCCTCTGTTTATCTTCTGTGGCAATCCCACACACCAAGCTGTACTCTCCACTCCATCAATGCGCATCATCCAGTCCTTCACCTACGAAAAAAAATCTCACTGTGAGTCAACCAGAAATTCAGCCTTCTTTTTCCTTGCCCCCAAATTATGGAGTGACTTACCACCACCTCTATGGTCCGAACTTCCATTATTAAATTTAAATCCCTCCTTAAAACACACTTTTCCTGCTCTCGTTTGGGATTTCTCCTTCAGCCACTAGTTGAGGTTGGATCAGCCTGTGTATTGATGCGATTGTTGCAAGATTTTATGTAATGCTGTGTTTAAAATGTTTTTTTTTGTGGTTTGATTGTGTTCTTTCCTATATTTAATGATGGTGGTTTCATTTATTAATTTATTTTATTTGAATTATTTCAATGTGAGCTTCTTTGACCTGTGAACTAGAAATGGTGGGATATCAAGCCTTTGAATAAATTTAAATATAATTAGGGAACATGATGAAAGAACAGCACCAGTAAGGGGTCCTTTTCCTAAGCAGTGGCGTAGCAAGGGCGGGGCGGTGGGGGTGGTCCGCCCCGGGTGTCAGTGGTTGGGAGGGTGCTCTGCTGGCAAGTCCCTACCAGCTCCATCCACCCGGCAGCTGTGTGGTGCAGCGCCTCGCATGTGCCCTGCTGTAAGAGAAGAAAATCGCCTCGTCGGCCCTTCTCTCACTCTGTCCCACCGTCGAGGAAATAGGACGTTACATCAGAGGGCAGGATGGGACACAGTGAGGGAAGAGCCGACGAGGTGATTTTCTTCTTTTACACAGTGCAGAGTCGCGCGAGGCGCCAGGTGGATGGAGCTGGTAGACAGGTGGGGACTGGGTTGGGGGGGGGTGGTGCCTTGTCACCGTGTCACGCCAGGGGGGGGTGCCGTGTTGTCCTGCAGCCGGGGGGGGGGGGTGCGCACAGCAGCGATCTGCCCCGGGTGGCAGTGAACCACAGAATGCCACTGTTCCTAAGCCACTGTAAAAAAGTGGCCTGTGGTAGTGTGGGCGCATGTTTTTGGGTTGCACTGGGCCACTTTTTTTTACCGCGACTGGGGAAAAAGGCTTTTTTAATGGGGAGAGTAAATGGCCATGAGCTAAAATGAAAAGTAGTGCGTGGCTACTTACTACCTGAGCCCTTACCGCCACCCATTGACCTAGCAGTAAGGGCTCATGCGCTACATGTGAGGTACTCGTGCAGCATGCACCATTGTGGCCATGCTGCCAATTACCACCGGGAATGCCCCCGCATAGAAAATCGAAAAATATTTTTTACCATGGGAAACAGTGTGCGCCAACTTAGAAATTTCCACCGGGTGGGCTCGCTAACCAGGCAGTAGTATTTTCGACTTGGCATATGCTACACTCACGGTAGCCTACCGCCATTTTGTAAAAGAATGGCATCTGTAGAATTAGGAATTCAGGAAGCTTGTAGTTATAAGAAACTTTGGGAAGATTTGAATTTCTCACCTGGAAATCATGAGTGCCGTTTGCATGACAGTTGTTTTCTGTGTCTTCCTTTACTCTGTTATATAGATTCGTGGAGAGCAAGGAAGGTCTTCTCGACAGTTAAGAAGCTGTTCATTTTGACTTCAAGAGAACTCGGCCAACAGATTAGTCATGAGCCCTGCCCTGTGGTGGATTGCTCCATTGGGAGTTCTCTTTCTAGTACAGGAATCGGGGTGCTTTTTCATGCCCAACGCCACTTTCTATGAAAAACTCTTGGGCACGTACGAAGAAGAGAGACTTCACTCCAGAGCCAAGAGATCTATTTCCAGATTGGACAAGGACGAGATTTTGCAGTTGCACAACAAACTGCGGGGCCAGGTTTACCCTTCAGCTTCGAACATGGAATACATGGTGAGTCCATTCTTTTTTCCAAATCAATGTTTAGTGAAAGCGAACAGCCTCTTGAATTTTGCCATTTAAAAGGCTTTTAGCAAGTTCTTTCATGAATGTCTTTGAACCATTCGTAACATGCTTAAAACGTCCTGGAATCATTTCAGGGCAAGATGCAGAACGGTGCAAGGGCAGTTCATGCCCTAGGCAAACTTTCAGCCTTACCCCTCCCATTAACTTTCATGCCCCTAGCCTGTAGCCCCTTCATAAGAATCTGATAATTAAAATCAACAATCATGATCATCCTAAGCATCCTATAAAAATGCAGATTAAAGTAGGTGCTTGTGTGGTTCTTTGAGTTTGTGTGGCTCTCAGGATCTCTTGTTTTGCTCGTGCTGCCAGAAGCAGCTGCCTGGTTTCCATTATGGATGGGTCGGCCCTGACAAGGTGATGCTGTGGTGCTTGGTTTAGTCTCCCTATCCTGTGACAGACAACTTCATCTCATGAGCATGGCTTCTCCTACTCACTACAACCCAAATCAGTGGTGTAGAATTTTAGTCTGTGTTCATTACAGAGAGCAACCATTCACTCACCGAGGGCAGTCTTCCAGTTACCAAGACCCAAACCCAATATGCCCTAATAACTTCTTTTTAAAAAAATATAATTTCAAGTGAACTTTTTCAGTGGGCAGGTTTGGCTCGGCCTTTCCCTCAAAGTGAAGTAGATATGGAAAGCAGAGCATAAGCAGAACCTCCAGTGGTGCCAGTTTAATTGGATCAGTACCAGAGTATATAGAGGCTGACAATATCGCACCATGTTGGGGAGACAAGCTGAACCTGAATTTAGAGACTTCAAGGGAAATGAGAGCTACAAGTCCATGCCTGATCACAAATACCTTTGCACTCACTGAAGTTGATCTGATCAACTAGACAAATTCTGATAGTGCTTTTGGAGATCACCTGGTAGAAGACTGAGTCTGATAAGTCTTCCACTGGGCTCTTCCCAAGCCTCTCTTTTTACCTAGGTTTACCCATCTGAGACACTCACACATTTCACCTTCTTAGCAATCTCACTTTGAGGGTTTCAGATGTTGCGTGATATAGTATAGAACAGGGTGGCAACCTTGGTCCTTGAGAGCCGCAACTCAGTTGGGCTTTCAGGATTTCCTCCATGACGATGCATGAGATTTATTTATATACAATGGAGGCAGTGCATTCAAATAGATCTCATGCATATTCATTGGGGAAAACCTGAAAACTCAAATGAGTTTCAGCCCTTGAGGACCGAGGTCGCCCACCTCTGGTATAAAACAAGTTGTAAGCAGGATCAGTGTTAGACACAGTGGGGACCGTGGCAGAAACTAAGGAGCGGTCCCAGCCACTGATTGGCAACCTGAACCTCTATCTCAGTAACATCTCTCCGCTTCAACAAGGAGGCTTCATAGGCAACTGGAGCTCTGCTAACTCCTAAAACCCACTTTGGATATGTCAGGGCTGTGGTGAAGCTGTGACCTTCCTGGCCATTAAGGATTTATTTATTTATTTTATTTATTTGGTTCACTTGTATCCCACATTTTCCCAGCTTATGCGGGCTCAAAGTGGCTAACAATGTTACTAGAAAATTACATAATACAACACGATAAAATTGTTCCAGAAAAAAGTGACAAATACAAGTACAGAAGTAGCGGAAAAAGAGAATACGGATGGGAATACAGGAACAACAAAAGGGAAGCAGACAGAAGGGAAAAAACGGGAAAACAAACAAAACGGGGAAAAAAAGGGGTTTAAAGAGCATTGTGGACTTCAGGGTAGGCTTTACTAAACAAATACGTTTTTAGTAATTTTTTTCAATTTGTAGTGACCCAGAAGAAGAAAATAAACCCTGAGGCAATGCAGCCTTTCAGCAAAAATTCCAAAATACTCTCAGTCCCAACATACACGCTTTTAAATTACTTCAAAAAGTAAGAGGATAGAGGGCATTGACTTGCAAATATATTTTGTTAGAAAATCGGTCAGCCTCTGAGCAGCATGAATCCTTTGAATAGCGATCCTTCCATTTTCATTTGACAGTTACCTATCTTTATTTTCTTAGAACGTAAAAGAGCATATGTCTATCCAGTCTGCCTATGCACACCGTACATACATAAGTACATAAGCACCGCAATACTGGGAAAGACCAAGGGTCCATCAAGCCCAGCATCCTGTCTCTGACAGCGGCCAATCCAGGCTTCAAAACCCCGGCAACCCCCCCCCCCCCAAAAAAAAAAAAAAAGAAAAATTAATAATGTTCAATGGACTTTTCCCTCAGGAATCTGTCCAAACCCCCTTTAAATTCCGTAAAGCCAGCTGCTGTCACTACATTCTCCGGCAACAAGTTCCAGAGTCTAACTACACGCTGAGTAAAGAAAAACTTTCTCCTATTTGTTTTAAATCTACTATATTCTAGCTTCATCTTGCGTTTTGGATTGGACCTGAAAAGAAAAGAAGCATTATGGTATTACTTCAGCCCTGATGTCCCCAAACTGGTTACTTGTACAAGCCTTCATTTCTTTGAATCTAGCATGCTTGGTATTTAAAATGTTTAATGGAATCAGTCCAGAACATCTGTTAAACTTGGTTGGTCTTTCCCCATGAGAGATCCTTTTCTCTTACTCTTCCCTTCGTTTGTTGGCATTAAGTAAAAAAAAATTCTAGAAAACTCTTTTGGTTACCAAGCTGTTCAATTCTGGTTCTCATTACCTGAGGACCTGCATTCTGTTACCTCTTACACTGCTTTTCATAAGGCTTGGAAAAACATAGCTATTTAGGAAATATTATGCCTGTATTCTGTAGAATTTATTCTGTTTCTCCTTTTTTTGGTTTAATGTGTGATTAGTCTGTAACCAACTTTCAACCACCATTTGGCTTGGGATTACGTGGGATATAAGCCATATCATATATCAAATGTGGGATATAAGCCATATCATATATCAAAAATGTTGCCACTGATTTCAATGTGACTTTAAGCGACTGCAAATCACTGCTGGAAGAGAGAGGCTGCATATGGTGCTCACTGACACCGACAAATGTGTGGCGCCGAAGAGAGACACAGAAATCAGCGGTTATACAGCGGTCACTTTCCCCCAGATTCTATATGCGATACCCAAATTTCTGTGCACTGCTGAGATGTGCGTGCAAATGAATTGGTTTACGAGTTCTTTACCATCTGTAATTGGATGCCAACAGCTAATTCTTGAAGTTAATTGGTACTTGTTAAAATTTGCGCAAATGAATTGGCTTACGAGTTCTTAACCATCCTTAATTGGGCGCCAACAGCAAATTCTTGAAGTTAATTGGTAGTCATTAAAATTTGTGCAAACGAATTGTTTTACGAGTTCTTAACCATCTGTAATTGGGTGCCAACAGCTAATTCTTGAAGTTAATTGGTACTCATTAAAATTAGCGCAGATGAATTGGTTTACGAGTTCTTAACCATCTGTAATTGGGTGCCAACAGCTTATTCTTGAAGTTAATTTGTACGCATTAAAATTTGCGCAAATTAATTGGTTTATGAGGTCTTAACCAATTGGCTGCCAACAGCTAATTCTTGAAGTTAATTGGTACTCATTAAAATGTGCGCAAACGAATTGCTTTACGAGTTCTTAACCATCTGTAACTGGGTGCCAACAACTAATTCTTGAAGTTAATTGATACTCATTAAAAGTTGCGCATGCATCTGGCTGCACGCTATCCCATAAGGAAGTGTGCCTTACTCTCATCGTGCGTATTACAAAGGGAGCGTGGCCATGGGAGGGCATGAGCACATCAGAGATGGTCCAAAAAGTTACATGTATAGTTATAGGTTTATTTTATTTCAAAGTTTATTTAAAACTTGCTATCCCAGACATCATTAGAATATCTGTGTGGCTTACAATACTAAAAGACATTGGCAAAAGAGAAACTGGAGATTAAGGGGGTCTTTTACTAAAGCTTAGCTCGAGTTATCTGCAGCAGGACCCATAGGAATAAAATGGGCCCTGCTGCAGATAACTGGAGCTAAGCTTTAGTAAAAGACCCCCTAAGGAAGGAAGGGACAGGTCAGGGAGGGGTAGAAAAGGAACTCCATTGTCAGATAGTCAAGAAGGTAAAGATGAGTCCAAGGAGAGAGGACGCAGGTTTAAACTGGTTACCAGAGTCGGCCTGTAGCCTAGTGGTTAGTGCAATGGACTTTGATCCTGGGGAACTGGGTTTGATTCCCACTGCAGCTCCTTGTGACTGTGGGCAAGTCACTTAACTCTCCATTGCCCCAAGGTACAAAAAAAGTACCTGTATATATGTAAACCGCATTGAACGTAGTTGCAAAATACCACAGAAAGTTGGTATATCAAGTCCCAGTTCCCTTTCCCTATTGGAGATTCTACATGGAATGTTGCTATTATTTGAGATTCTAGATGGAATGTTGCTACTATTGAGATTCTGTTGTTTCTATTTGAGATTCTACATGGAATGTTGCTATTCCACTAGCAACATTCCATGTAGAAGCCTGCCCTTGCAGATCAGCAACGCGGCCGCGCAGGCTTCTGTTTCTGTGAGTCTGACGTCAGAGTCACAGAAACAGAAGCCTGCGCGGCCGCATTCCTGATCTGCAAGGGCAGGCTTCTACAGGGAATGTTGCTAGTGGAGGAGTAGCCTAGCGGTTAGTGCAGCAGACTGATCCTGGGGAACTGGGTTCAATTCCCACTGCAGCTCCTTGTGACTTACCCTCCATTGCCCCAGGTACAAAGTAAGTACCTGTATATATGTAAACCGCTTTGAGTGTAGTTGCAAAATACCACAGAAAGGTGTTGCTTCTATTTGAGATTCTACATGGAATGTTGCTATTCCACTAGCAACATTCCAAGTAGAAGCTTGCCCTTGCAGATCAGCAACGTGGCCGCGCAGTCTTCTGTTTCTGTGAGTCTGACGTCCTGCACGTACGTGCAGGACGTCAGACTCACAGAAACAGAAGTCTGCGTGGCCGCATTCCTGATCTGCAAGGGCAGGCTTCTACATGGAATGTTGCTAGTGGAGGAGTAGCCTAGCGGTTAGTGCAGCGGACTCTGATCCTGGGGAACTGGGTTCGATTCCCACTGCAGCTCCTTGTGACTCTGGGCAAGTCACTTAACCCTCCATTGCCCCTGGTACAAAGTAAGTACCTGTATATATGTAAACCGCTTTGAGTGTAGTTGTAAAATACCACAGAAAGGCAGTACATCAAGTCCCATTTCCCTTTCCCTTAGGACAGTGCCTAGGGTAGTATGAATACATCCTCAGATCTCAAAACTTTCTTTTTATTTTTCTTAAATTTAGTCAGGGAAGTTTGTGTTCTAAGAGATAATGGGAGCACATTCCATAGGGAGGGACCAGTAACAGTAACCTCATGTCTAATAGGCTGAAAGGATGGCACAACCAATAGATGCTGTTGGCATGAACAAAGAGCACACGTAGGAACATATGGAATTAACAATCTTACAAAAATGGAGGGGAGCCAGAGTTTTTAATTTTGAAACTCAAAAGGAGAATTTTGCTGTTTTCCAGGGCATTTGCTGGCTCTTAGGTGGGAGGGTGGGGTTTTTTTTTTGGAGGGGGGTTTCTGGGTGTTTATTGCTGTATGTATGTTATTGATTATTTGATGTATCTGTTTTATTGTAACTCGCTCAGATGGTTGGAGGGGCGGGCTACAAGGTTTTTGTTAAATAAATAAATATAGGTGATACAGAGGGGCATAATCGAACGGGGACGCCCGGCGAAGGGGCAGGGAAACCCGTATTATCAAAACAAGGTAGGCGTCCGTCTTTCGTTTCGATAATACGGTCGGGGACGGCCAAATCTCAACATTTAGGTCGACCTTAGAGATGGGTGACCTCGGTTTTCGCCGATAATGGAAACCGAGGACGCCCATCTCAAAAATGACCAAATCCAAGCCATTTGATCATGGGAGGAGCCAGCATTCGTAGTGCACTGATCCCCCCTGACATGCCAGGACACCAACCGGGCACCCTAGGGGGCACTGCAGTGGACTTCAGAAATTGCTCCCAGGTGCATAGCTCCCTTACCTTCGGTGTTGAGCCCCTCAAACCCCCCCCCCCAAAACCCACTCCCCACAACTGTACAACAGTACCATAGTGTCATGGACCTGAGTATGATATCTGAGGCTGGCATAGAGGCTGGAAAAAATGTTTTTTAATTTGTTTTTTTTTGTGTGGGAGGGGGTTGGTGACCACTGGGGGAGTAAGAGGAGGTCATCCCTGATTCCTTCCGGTGGTCATCTGGTCAGTACGGGCAGCTTTTCGAGGCGTGGATGTGAAAAAAAATTGGACCAAGTAAAGTCGGCCAAATGCTCATCATGGAGGCCCTTCTTTTTTCCTTTATCGGCCGAGGCCAGCCATCTGTTAACCAAGCCCCCGCCCCACCTTCGGTACACTGCCAACACGCCCCCATGAACTTTGGTCATCCCCACGATGGAAAGCAGTTGAAGAACGGCCAAGTTGGCTTTCGATTATGCTGATTTGGCCGACCTTGAGAGAAGGACGCCCATCTCCCGATTTGTGTCAAAAGATGGGCGCCCTTCTCTTTCGAAAATGAGCTGGACAATGTGTGAGTGGTGGGCAGTGTGCATTTTGAGTACCCACACCTACCTTGGGCGCCAGTATTTCTGCCATGTTTCAGCAGGTGTAAGTCTGGTCCCCAAAGTTAGGTGTGGGAATCGGCGCTGCAAGCTACTCCATAAAAAGCATATGTCCATTATAGAACATAGCTTAGGGCTAGATTCTGTATAAGGCACCTAAAAAAAATCCATGTGATAAACATTTCTGCCTAAGCACATTCTATAAGAGACGACAAGATTTAGGCGCGGTATATAGAATATGGTTAGTTGATATCCCAGCTCCTAAAATTATCCGTCTCCATTTACACCAACGACATTGTGGTGTAAATCCTTGCACGTAGATTTACATGCACTGGGTCATCTCTCTATATAATAATTAGTCAATCTGCATCCCTGGATGGCAGGCTCGCTGGGTTCGTAACCGTATGCTAATGAGCTTACGTCAGCTCGCCTCCAGTGTTCCCTTCCTTCTGTGTCCCGCCCTCGCGGAGAGATGAAATGATGTCAGAGGAGGGTGGGACACTGAGAGGGAAGGCAGGGGAAGGCTGGAGGCGATGCGAGCCGAGCCTGCCACTGCTGCAACCTCAGGTATGGAGTGGAGGGGAGGGGAGGATTGCTGGACATAGATGGGATGGCATGGGAGGGCAGAGGAGGGGAAGGGAAAGGAGAATCGCTGGACATGGAGTGGAGGGCAGGGCAGGGGAGAATCGCTGGACGTGGAGGGGAGGGGAGAATCGCTCAACGTGGAGGGGAGGGCAGGGGAGAGAGACGAGAAAACACTTAGACGACAGCCTTCCTAGGGTCCGTTTCATTTGTTCCGAAACGGGCTATTTTGCTTGTCTTCTATAATTACGCGTGTAAATTTTGGAGCGCTCATTTCCCTCCCCATAGCCACATCCCTTTTGAACTGCATGCATTAGAATTCAGGTGCAGTTCATTACAGAATACGCTTAGCCAGTTGTGCGTGTAAATTCTAATTATCGACAATTAGTGCTCATTGTTGCTTGTTAAGTGCTGTTAACAGTGCTGATTAGCTAATTAAGTTACAGAATACACCTGGATTTTGGCGTGCATCTCTAGGCGCACTATATAGAATCCTGGGGTTAGTGCCTATTTTTTAGGGGTGTCTATTTTTGAGTGCCAGTAATAGAATTTCCCCCTTTGCGCATTTCCGCTCATTCTTTCATTGCTATAAATCCACAATTGATAGTGCTGCGTGTTCGCAGCACTAGAGTATGAAATGAGAATACTTTAACTTGAAGTCAGGACAGTGCCTAGGATGCAATCTTTCTGCGTTAGGGTAAAGTCATTTTGAGTGCTGTGCCTTAGTTTATTCTGTTGTGATTAGATGGGGGTAATATTGAAAGGCACACTGGGGGGTAATTTCTATCACAGTGTGCCTGTACAGGGCCCTCATGATCAAAAGCAAACGCCAGCGCTAGAGGCAGTTAGCGCCATACTAGCACCGGCGTTTGCTACCGCCCCATGATTAGAGCCTTCGAGCGCGGGGCTACAGACCATGTAAGGGAATCGCTCGCTTACATGGTCTGTAGCCCCGCCCAGCGCATCCCAGGATGCACTGGGCGGGGCTGGGCGCCGCCATTTTGCGGTGGCGTCAACCCAAGGAAGAGGAAGGAGGCAGGCTGCGTCCCTCCTCTAACTAAGGTAGGGGGCTGGGAGGGGGTTGTCCTTTACGCTGGACCACCAGGGATTGGTCAGACAATGCTGGGAGGGGGAGTTGGGGTGGGCTGGAGGTCCGCCAGACCTCCAGCCCCCCCCCATTGCTCGCTGGGTGGGAGGGGGCTTGGCCAGCGGCCACTAGACCACCAGGGACCATTTTCTGGGAGTTTGGGGGGGGGCTCTGAACCTGGGGGGGTGGGATCATCGGGGGGACCGGAGGTCCGCCGGACCTCCAGCCCCCCGTTGCTCGGGGCAGGGGTAGTCAGGGCCTGGTGGTCCCATGGACCTCCAGCCCTGTGTTTGACAGGTTTGGGCTTTTGATCTACCCCATGATCAGAGATAATTGCGCTGCTTAAATTTGCATGCATTATCTCTGATCATCGGTGCGGTAAAGCCCCGCGCTGTTCCAGCGCTATTTTAGAGCACTGTTTGGAACAGCGCGGGGCTTTTGATCATCTGCCTGCAGGTGCCTAGATTTGCATGTTTAAGTTTGGCAGCCGTACTTATGCCAGCCAGGAGACTTTTATTTTTTTTCCTGTGACTGCATTGGGCTATTAAGAAAGTACTGAGGTAACTCGCCTGCAATAGACATTATGATCCTAAGAACAGTGCCTATGACTTTATTTATTTATTTGTTGCATTTGCATCCCACATTTCCCCACCTTTTTGCAGGCTCAATGTGGCATACATTATGCCGTAATGGCGATCGCCATTTCCGGAATGAGAAATACAAAGTGTTATTGCATGAGAGTTCATTAATGATAGAGTACGTTATAGAGTAAGTTAGATAATCAGTTCGTTTCCGACGCGAGAAATAAGGTGGGGGTGCGTTAACGTTCTTTAGTGACAGAGTGACTGAAGCAGTCAGGTATAGAGAGTTCGGTTTTGTCTGGTTCTGGAATGGATATCTCCTAAAGCACATAGTCAAGTCATGAATAAGTTTTCCTAGGGCTGTTTATTTATTTATTGCATTTGTATCCCACATTTTCCCACCTCTTTGCAGGCTCAATGTGGCTTACAATAGATCATGAATAGTGGAAATATAAAAGAGATGGACATTTAATATTACAGAAGGATCTTGAGCAACATGGTAATGATAAGCATGATAGTAGTATTATAAGCAGATATTATAAATCAATTCTGAATGTATGTGGAGGAGTTGTGTATGTTCACATTGGTTGATTTTTTTTGGTATGCCATGTTAAAGAGATGGGTCTTCAGCAGTTTGCGGAAGTTCATTAGTTCGTAAGTCGTTCTTAGGTTGCGCGGCAATGCGTTCCATAGCTGTGTGCTCAAGTAGGTAAAGTTTGACGCGTGCATTAGTTTGTATTTTAGACCTATACAGTTAGGGAAATGCAGGTTAAGGAATGTGCGGGATGATCTTTTAGCATTCCTGGGTGGTAGGTCTATCAGGTCTGACATGTAAGCTGGTGCATCTCCGTGAATAATCTTGTGGCCTAGGGAGCATATTTTGAACGTAACATAGTAACATAGTAGATGACGGCAGAAAAAGACCTGCACGGTCCATCCAGTCTGCCCACGATAAACTCATATGTGTATACCTTATCTTGATTTGTACCTGTCTTTTCCAGGGCACAGACCGTATAAGTCTGTCCAGCAGTATTTCCCGCCTCCCAACCACCAGTCCCGCCTCCCATCACCGGCTCCGGCACAGACCCCGTATAAGTCTGCCCTCCCCTATCCTAGCCTCTCAACCACCAACCCCTCTTCACCCCACCACCCAATTTCAGCTAAGCTTCTGTGGATCCATTCCTTCTGCACAGGATTCCTTTATGCCTATCCCACGCATGTTTGAATTCCGTTACCGTTTTCATCTCCACCACCTCCCGCGGGAGGGCATTCCAAGAGTTCACCACCCTCTCTGTGAAGAAGTACTTCCTGACATCTTTCCTGAGTCTGCCCCCCTTCAATCTCATCTCATGTCCTCTCGTTCTACCGCCTTCCCATCTCTGGAAAAGATTTGTTTGCGGATTAATACCTTTCAAGTATTTGAACGTCTGTATCATATCACCCCTGTTCCTCCTTTCCTCCAGGGTATACATGTTCAGGTCAGCAAGTCTCTCTTCATACGTCTTGGAACGCAACTCCCATACCATCCTCGTAGCTTTTCTTTGCACCGCTTCCATTTTTTTAACATCCTTCGCAAGGTACGGCCTCCAAAACTGATGCATTCTTTAAGTTAGGCATATTAGTACTCTGTCGGTTCTCAGGCGGGATGGGTGGATGGGGGGGGGGGAATTGTTTATCTGGATTGGAGATAGTTTGGGCTCTAAGAACCAAAGCCCCATTTGTTTTCTGCAATGTATTCTACGGATTCATCAGGCTTCCATGACGGCACGGCAAGTGCTTGTGGTAAAAGCCTAGGGCCGCTGAGGGGGGGGGGGGGGGCAGGAGGGGCAAAATTCCTTGGACCCGGCCTCTGAGGAGGGCCCGGCGCTGGCCATAGAAACCAAGACGTGTCCTCCGCAGTCCAATATTGCCGTCATCCTTCTCTCCTCCCCTTCATCGGTCCTCCATTGTTTCTCGTGCTGCTGATAGCGTCAATAAGAAGACCAAGCTGTCTCTGGCTGGTCCCAGAAGCATTTCCTCTGCTGTGTCCTGCCTCCTTTGACACAACTTCCTGTGTCAGGTGAGACACAGCAGAGGAGATGCTTTCAGTGCCAGCCAGAGGCAGCTTGCTCTCCTTATCGACGCTGCTGGAAGCCCACAGGTTTTCAAACCATGCAAAACTACTTTCAGACTTTGTTCAATGCGTCTAGGGGTTCTCAAACCCAGTCCTCGGGACACATCAAGTCAAGATATCTATAATGAATATGCATGTCATAAATTTGCATGCACTTCCTCCGTTGTATACTAAATCCATCTCATGCATATTTGTCGTGGGTATCTTGAAAACCTGACTGGATGAGTGTGTCTGGAAGACTGGATTGAGAACCCTTGTTCTAGACCTGTCTAATTCTAGACTCCGCCCCTTTTGTCTTGCTGCACCTCACGCCTGGAATAGAGTTCCCAAGCCTATGCGTCTAGCCCCATCTTTGGCCGTTTTCAAGTCCAAACTTAAAGCCCACCTCTTTACCACTGCTTTTGACTCCTAACCACTGCTCACTTGCCCTGTCCTTTTCCTCACCTATTTATTCCCCTACCCTTAATTGTTCTGTCTGTCTGCCTGTCTTATCTAGATTGTAAGCTCTTTGAGCAGGAACTGTCTTTACGTGTATGGTGTACAGTGCTGCGTATGCCTTGTAGCACTACAGAAGTGATAAGTAGTAGTAGTAGTAATGTAGAAGCCTGCCCTTGCAGATCAGCGACGCGGCCGCGCAGGCTTCTGTTTCTGTGAGTCTGACGTCCTGCACAGAAACAGAAGCCTGTGCGGCCGTGTTGCTGATCTGCAAGGGCAGGCTTCTACATTACTACTACTACTTATCACTTCTATAGCGCTGCAAGGCATACGCAGGACGTGTAGGACGTCAGACTCACAGAAACAGAAGCGTGCGCGGCCGCGTTGCTGATCTGCAAGGGCAGGCTTCTAGATGGAATGTTGCTAGTGGAGGAGTAGCCTAGTGGTTAGTGCAGTGGAACATGGGATGTTGTTACTATTTGAGATTCTGGAATGTTGCTATTACTTGAGATTCTACATGGAATGTTGCTACTATTGGAGATTCTGTTGCTACTATTTGAGATTCTACACGGAATGTTGCTATTCCACTAGCAACATTCCATTTTTAGATTGTGAGCTCTTTGAGCAGGGACTGTCTTTTTTGTGTATGGTGTACAGCGCTGCGTATGCCTTGTAGCGCTATAGAAATGATAAGTAGTAGTAGTAGTGTATTACGATTAACATGACAAGCTGTGTTTGGTATGTGATGTAAAAACATGTTATAAGCGGACTGGGATTCTACCTTATTCAGCCATTCAGAATGTTTGCCATTACAATGAATATGATGAGATGAGGAACCAATGTTCAGTTGCCTATACAGTAGACGTTACTTTGGTTGCTCACCCAAGAACTTCAAATGGGCCAGTCTGGTCTTTTTCTGCTATCGTTTTCTGTGTTATCATTTACCAGTAACATTACCCACACAAATATACTGGTCCTAGATCTAACTGGTCAGATCACAGCTGTCATTTCTTTTCAGTCAGAAAGACAGCCACTCACAGGGCCATGCCTAGGGTCTCCGGCGCCCCCCTGCAGTTGGCGCCCCCCCTCTCCAGCGCCCCCCCCTGCAGTTGCCCCCCCCCCCCGAAAACGATCACTACACTACCCGCTCTCTTCTCCCCAGATCCTTTTCCTTTTTTTTTTGTTTAAATTTACCTCTGTCCGGCGGCAGCGTAGCGTTAGTGAAAAGGAGGCGGCGCTCCCTTGCCCCGACGTGTCAGTCTTCCCTTCGCTCAGTGTCCCGCCTTCTTCTGACGTCATTTCTGATGTCAGAAGAAGGCGGAACTGAGCGAAGGGAAGACTGACACGTCGGGGCGGGGGAGCGCCGCCTCCTTTTCACTAACGCTACGCTGCCGCCGGACAGAGGTAAATTTAAACAAAAAAAAAAAGGAAAAGGGTCTGGGGAGAAGAGGGCGAGGTAAGCATGGTGTGGCGGGGCGCCCCCCAGAGGATGGCGCCCTCCTGCCATGCTTACCTCGCTTACCGTGTTGGCATGGCCCTGGCCACTCAGCAGCTCTTTAAAACTGACCCCAGGGCTTCCCCCCCCCCCCCATTCTGTATCTGTGGGAAAAGACCTCGGTTAGTCACGCCTTGTTGCTGGTTTCATGTTGCTCCTGTTCCTAGCTGCCATCCAACTGCTTCGCCCCTGTAAGCCAAGAGGAATTCAATCTGTCTTTCTTCAGGAGAGAAAAAAGAAAACCCATCAAGCAAGTTATTTTTCCTGGGCATCACAAGGTAATATGATATAAGCAGGGAAGCTTAACTCTGACATCAAGCTAGTGAAGAGATGACTTGGTTCTGAGAATATAAACATAGAAGGGTATGAAAATGGCCAATGTGTTTTCGTTGGCCCGGGATATAAACCAGTTAAAAATTGCTCTGCGTTCGCTGTCCCACTCATGTTTGCTTTACAGGGGATGGCAAGTGTTTTATATTCCCCTTTGCTGAATGTGCTTGTCTAGTGGTTTTTATGAGACTTTTAGGGCCAATGAAAGGACCTTACATGCAGCAGAGAAAAAAAAAGAAGTTTCGGAAGAAGTTACTCTCTGAAAATGTTGTAATCAACATTCTATTTCTTCACTAGCCATTAAGCCCGTTAAAACGGGCGAGATTTCCAGCTACCCTCCTCGCCGTCGCTCCGTGCCGGGCCCCCTGCACTGACCTGACAGCGCCTCTCACCTCCGTGTGAAAGTGCTGCAGGCAGCAGCAGATCGCTCTGCTGCTGCCTGCAGCACTTCCACACGGAGGTGAGAGGCGCTGTCAGGTCAGTGCAGGGGGCCCGATACAGAGGGGGGCGGGAGCGGCGGCGGGAATGGGGGGAGGGTGGAGGTTGGTGTGCGCAATGTTCGTTTCCAGGTGACAGCGGCAGCGTCCGACAGTCCTGACTCCGTTTCCCTCTCTGTTCCACCCTCTGACGTCATCACGTCTTGACACGAGGGCGGGACAGAGAGGGAAGTCTCTACTGCGCATTTGCAGGTGAGTCGGTCACTTGCCATTTATATGTTTGATATCTGCTTCTTGCTGGCCTCCCACTTAGTCACCTCTCCCCTCTCCAGTCGGTTCAAAACTCTGCTGCCCGTCTCATCTTCCGCCAGGGTCGCTTTACTCATACTACCCCTCTCCTCAAGACCCTTCACTGGCTCCCTATCCGTTTTTGCATCCTGTTCAAACTTCTACTAACCTATAAATGTATTCACTCTGCTGCTCCCCAGTATCTCTCCACACTCGTCCTTCCCTACACCCCTTCCCGTGCACTCCGCTCCATGGATAAATCCTTCTTATCTGTTCCCTTCTCCACTACTGCCAACTCCAGACTTCGCGCCTTCTGTCTCGCTGCACCCTACGCCTGGAATAAACTTCCTGAGCCCCTACGTCTTGCCCCATCCTTGGCCACCTTTAAATCTAGACTGAAAGCCCACCTCTTTAACATTGCTTTTGACTCGTAACCACTTGTAACCACTCGCCTCCACCTACCCTCCTCTCTTCCTTCCCGTTCACATTAATTGATTTGATTTGCTTACTTTATTTATTTTTTGTCTATTAGATTGTAAGCTCTTTGAGCAGGGACTGTCTTTCTTCTATGTTTGTGCAGCGCTGCGTATGCCTTGTAGCGCTATAGAAATGCTAAATAGTAGTAGTAGTAGTAATGTTGAGCCGATCGTACCTGTCTTGCATATACATGCTCAAGCATAATCAAAATGTGCACCTTCATAAAGCCATTTAATAAATCCCAAGAAATAAAGATCAGTTAATTCCTTTCAGCTCAATATTTAAACTCTGTGGTGGGTGTTTCATTTAAATGTGTTTGTGGCATTTAAAAATATTCCCAGATATTCAGTGCCAGCTGCAATCCAGAGAACAGAGCTTAATATCTCCATAGACAACCGATGGCTGGAGCTATCCAGATGGCGGTGAGTTTCAGCGTTGCTACCTGGAAAACTATCTAGACCACAATTTTTCTGTCTCAAGTTTTCTAGATCTAGTTATCGGGATAGTCGTGCTGAATCTCACCACTAACCCTTGGAATCTATATATGGTGCCCATGATGTGCACGCAAATTAATTAAGTAATGACCCCTTAACTACCAATAATTGGGTGCTAACAACCAGTTTATTGACGTTAATTGGTACCACGTAGGATCTGAACATGCGCTGTTCCATAAGGCATGGTGTCTAACTCTACTAGTGTGTAACCCAAAAAGGGGTGTGGCCATGCATGTGTCAGGGGTGAATGTGTAGCTACAGAATACTAACTTGGGCGCTAGCATATACAGCAGGTTTCAGCAGGCATGGGAATTGGCGCTAATCGCTACCAAGGCTGCCGAAAGGGGGGGGGGGGAAATTCCCCAGGCACGGGCCACGAAGGAGGGACCGGCGTCGGAGTCTCTCAGCCTCTCCTGCTCCCAGGCCGCTGGCGCTGCAGTCCCATTTTCACCTGCCTAACCTCAGCTCCCTTCTGTCTGTCGTCCGACCCCTGCATTTAAAAAAAATCTCTAAAGCAGCAGCACAGCGTCTTCTTTGCGAAAGCGCCAGATCACCTCGGTTGGGCCTTCCCTCACTGTGTCCCGCCCTCACTTCCTATTTCCGCGAGGGCGGGACTCAGTGAGGGAAGGCCCGCCCGAGGCGATCTGCCACTTTCGCACAGAAGGCACTGCGCCTGAGATTTTTTTTTAAATTTAAATGAAGGGAGTCAGATGGCAGGCAGAAGGGAGCAGAGTGTAGGTAAATGGAGACTGGCTACTGTGGCACCGGTGGCCTGGGAGCAGGAGAAGGAGGCAATAGCAGTAGCAATTGAGAGGTGGGGGCGGGGCGGCGGCGATCCTGGGGAGGGGGCGCAGTGATCCTGGGGGGGGGGGGGGGCCGTGGCCTTGCCCCAGGCTCGGCTCAGTCTCTCGGTGGCCCTGAGTGCTACTCTATAAAGGGTGAACATAAGAATAGCCATACTGGATCAGATCAATGGTCCATCTATCCCAGTATCCTGCTTCCAGAAGTGGCCAATCCAGGTCACATGTACCTGGCAGAAATCGAAATAGTAGCAACATTCCATGTAGAACCCCAAAGAATAGCAAGATTCTGGAATCCTAAAGAGTGACAAGATTCCATGCAGAATCTCAAGAGTAGCAACATTCCATGCTACCAATCTCAGGGCACGCAGTGGCTTACCCATGTCTGTCTCAATAGCAAACTATGGACGTTTTTTAAACCCTTTCTTTATAGAGTATGCTTAGCATCTATTTTTTGGCACCCATTTTTGAGTGCCATTTATAAAATTTCCCATCTGCATAATTTCATGCTCCGCCATGTTCCACCCGAGTGCTATCTGATCTGCAATGATTTTCAGTGGTACGATTTGGACAATGCCACTGAAAATTGGCAGAGGCACTTATCCGGATAGCAGGTGCTGTTGTCTGGAAAAGGGCTTCTGAATATCGGTCTGTTCAGTAACATTTTTTTCCCCTCGCTGATGTGGTGGGCTAGAGGATTTCAGATGTGGAGCTGGAGGTGGGGCAAAAAAAATGGCCTCCTCTCCCCAGGAAATGTCTGTGCAGGTTGCTAACCATAAATCCATGCAGCAGTACTCAAAACTGTGGAGTCACTTTATGGAAAAGTACATAAAACTCTAGCTCTTGTCAGACTGTATTAAGAGTGTTTGCCTTGGAGGATTATTACCTCAGGTCCTGAAGTTAAAGGCATCTCTGACCTCAAATAACTTCAATAAAACTAAAAGTGGCTTTGGAGGTTTGATGTGTTTTTAGCACGAGCGACTGAATGAAGGAATTAAAGGAACACATTAAGCTACTAATGATACTGTGTTGATAAATTTAAACTATTGCACTGGAAAAGTGCTGAGCATGTTTGAAGGGAGGGTGAGAAGGAAACTCAGATAGTTTCACTTCACATTACTATTTAAGGGCAAGAGGGGAAAGAGGTATTCTGCATTAATGGAAAATTAATTCATGTGGCGGACTTTGTTACTGGCCAGATGCAAAGGGGGAACATTCTTAAAGTGAATTATTGCTCCTGCGGCTTTGACGTGATGAAGAGTTGCAGCCCTGCTTGTAATGGCCCTGTTGCATATGTTAGGAAAGGTCCAATAACAGAAGTGGTATGTTATGGGACCAGAGCCAAATGGAGAACAAAGTGCCTGGTGAAAAGGAAATATTGCAGTTATGTGACAACTTGTGAGGGATCTTGCATGCTTATTAGCAGGGTTAATCAACTTCCTTCCTAGGGGGCTATCAAAGGGGAAGATGAGACAGGCTTTCAGATAGTCAATTAACTCCGCAAGTCTTTTATTTAAATGGAGCATAATCTATCCACGTAAATCTCCATGAAAATCAGAAATAACTTATGGTCTTGCTTCTTGGAGTCTCAGCTTGTCTATAGCTAAAAGCAGCTCTTTATTTATTAAGGTGTTTATATACTGCCCATCCTGATGTTCTCAGCGATTTGCAAAATAAACACTGACAGATTTGCCACATTGCAATAAAAACAGCATCTGAGAGGCTGCTGCTCCTTGAAGGACTGTGTTAGATTGTAACTGGCCGTCAATGGTTTATTAGTTATTTCTTACTAGTAAAAAAGGGCCTGTTTCTGACACAAATGAAACGGGCGCTAGCAAGGTTTTCCTTGGCTCCCCTGCAGCCACCCATGTCCAGCGACCCTCCTTTCCCCCTGCAGCCACCCATGTCCAGTGACCCTCCTGTCTCCCCTGCCCCCCTCCAGCCACCCATGTCCAGCGACCCTCCTCTCTCCCCTGCCCCCCCTCCAGCCACCCATGTCCAGTGACCCTCCTCTCCCCTGTCCCCCCTGCCACCCATGTCCAGCGACCCTTCTCTCTCCCCTGCCCCCCTCCAGCTACCCATGTCCAGCGACCCCCTGCCCTCCCTTCAGTCACCCATGTCCAGCGACCCTCCTCTCTCCCCTGCCCCCCTCAGCCACCCATGTCCAGTGACCCTCCTCTCTCCCCTGCCCCCCCTCCAGCCACCCATGTCCAGTGACCCTCCTCTCCCCCTGCTCCCCCTGCCACCCATATCCAGCGACCCTCCTCTCTCCCCTGCCCCTCTCCAGCTACCCATGTCCAGCGACCCCCTGCCCCCCCTCAGCCACCCATGTCCAGCGACTCTTCTCTCTCCCCTGCCCCCCCTCCAGTCACCCATGTCCAGCGACCCTCCTCTCCCCCTGCTCCCCCTGCTACCCATGTCCAGCGACCCTCCTCTCTCCCCTGCTCCCCCTCCAGCTACCCATGTCCAGTGACCCTCCTCTCCCCCTGCTCCCCCTGCCACCCATGTCCAGCGACCCTCCTCTCTCCCCTGCCCCCCTCAGCCACCCATGTCCAGTGACCCTCCTCTCTCCCCTGCCCCCCCTCCAGCCACCCATGTCCAGTGACCCTCCTCTCCCCCAGCTCCCCCTGCCACCCATGTCCAGCGACCCTTCTCTCTCCCCTGCCCCCCTCCAGCTACCCATGTCCAGCGACCCCCTGCCCTCCCTTCAGTCACCCATGTCCAGCGACCCTCCTCTCTCCCCTGCCCCCCTCAGCCACCCATGTCCAGTGACCCTCCTCTCTCCCCTGCCCCCCCTCCAGCCACCCATGTCCAGTGACCCTCCTCTCCCCCTGCTCCCCCTGCCACCCATGTCCAGCGACCCTCCTCTCTCCCCTGCCCCCCTCCAGCTACCCATGTCCAGCGACCCCCTGCCCCCCCTCAGCCACCCATGTCCAGCGACTCTTCTCTCTCCCCTGCCCCCCTCCAGTCACCCATGTCCAGCGACCCTCCTCTCCCCCTGCTCCCCCTGCTACCCATGTCCAGCGACCCTCCTCTCTCCCCTGCTCCCCCTCCAGCTACCCATGTCCAGTGACCCTCCTCTCCCCCTGCTCCCCCTGCCACCCATGTCCAGCGACCCTCCTCTCTCCCCTGCCCCCCTCAGCCACCCATGTCCAGTGACCCTCCTCTCTCCCCTGCCCCCCCTCCAGCCACCCATGTCCAGTGACCCTCCTCTCCCCCTGCTCCCCCTGCCACCCATGTCCAGCGACCCTCCTCTCTCCCTTGCCCCCCCTCCAGCTACCCATGTCCAGCGACCCCCTGCCCCCCCTTCAGCCACCCATGTCCAGCGACCCTTCTCTCTCCCCTGCCCCCCTCCAGTCACCCATGTCCAGCGACCCTCCTCTCCCCTGCTCCCCCTGCCACCCATGTCCAGCGACCCTCCTCTCTCCCCTGCTCCCCCTCCAGCTACCCATGTCCAGCGACCCCCTGCCCCCCCTTCAGCTACCCATGTCCAGCGACCCTCCTCTCTCCCCTGCCCCCCCTCCAGTCACCTATGTCCAGCGACCCTCCTCTGGACATGGATCAGCTGTGAGGCATGTTTTTTTTTCCCCCGGGTTCTGAAGTTGACATCATAATGGCTATGGTGATGTCAGCCTGATCTACGGAGCCTAGCAGACCAATTCGGAATGAGCCACGGTCCCAGGCAGCAAGTCAGAACGTTGGAGGTGAGAATTATTATATAGGATTTGTATCTTATTTGTGCTACTCTGCTCTTACTTGATATTTTGTTTCTGGTATTGTAAACCTTGCCTGTCATTTTATTTATTGTAAGCCACATTGAACTCTAGTCTGGTCAGGAATATGTGGGGTATAAATGCCAAAATAAATAAATGAAATCTAATTTGTTGCTTCTGTGCCCTCTCCTGTAGGCACACCTTTTACTAAGGCGCGCAAAAAAATGGCCTGCGCTGCTGTAGGTGCGTGCATTGGACGTGCACAGGACCATTTTTCAGTGCGCTTGCAAAAAAGGCCTTTTTTTTTTGTTTTGGGCTGAAAATGGACGTGCGGCAAAATAAAAATCAGTACGCGTCCATTTTGGGCCTGAGACCTTACCGCCATCTATTTACTTAGCGGCAAGGTCTCATGCATTAACTGGGTGGTAATCATCAACGCGTGTACACTGCCGATGACCGCCCGGTTAGCACCACGCGGTAGAAAATAGAAATGATTTTCTGCCACGCGTTTTAGACGCGCACCAAAATTAGAAGTCCCGCCCGGGGCATTCGGTAGCTGGGTAGTCATTCTAATTTGATTCACATTATATGCGCATAGGCACCTACGCATCGCAGTAAAAGGTCCTCTAGCCAGTTGGGTTATCAGGATTACCGCAATGAATATGCAGGAGGGATTAGGATATTCTGGAGGTTTAGGAGGTGACGAATATAAACCATTGGTTTGGGCATCATTTACAGAAGAATCTAGATTTTTTTTGTTTTTTGCTTCTCTTTTCTTTATTATGAGAAACTGACAAGCATTTTTTTTCTCATTTTTATCTGTGATCAACATGTACTAGTCATCTTTCTATCGTTCTTTCATATATGGCTGTAATTTGCAGAATGAAATTACACTACCAGAATATTACATTACAAAATTCCTGTTGAGCTGATGTGGTGTCGTCAAATACGGTACGAGTTATGTGTTTACACTTTTGAAATCTTAACCGAAAAAGAAGGGTAATGGAATGGACTGACTTTTCCTCATCACTGACGTCTGCTCTTGTTCTTACAGAACTGGGATGATGAGCTAGAGAGGTCTGCAGAAGCCTGGGCTCAGAACTGTGTCTGGGATCATGGACCTTCCAACCTCATTATGTCTATTGGCCAAAACCTTGCAGTCCACTGGGGCAGGTAAGAATTGTGAAGTTAGAGGGCTTCCCAAATAGTGAGGCATGCTATGGAACAATATTTCACTTCTGGTTTTAACGCTTGTGTTAAACTACAGTAGCGTTTATAGAAGATACAGTGGTATTTACACAGTATTGGATGGGTAGATCCGTTGTCTTCATTGTATCCATGAGGTAGGGTTAGATTAATTATGGCTGTCGCTCATGGTGAAGTATGGTCTTTAGGATTTTGTTCCCTGTTTTTTCTTATTATTTTTATCTGTTGTGTATTCTATTTGTGCTACTCAACTTGGCGATGTCTGATTGGTCTTGTTTTATATTTGTTATGGTGTATCATGTTGGTTTAAGTTTGTACACTGATTTGAATGACATGGTTTATAGATTAACCAAATAAACTTCAAATGCCCTTTCATTTCATTTAACATTTTTCCAGAGGCCTTCCTCTGTTCAAGGTGGCGAACTAATGTCTCCTGGCTTGCAAAACAAACCATTGCCTTATGGGAGTTCATTCTCGAAAGATGTTTTCTGCGTATATGTCAGTTTATGTGCATAAAAGAACTTTTAGAAAAGTACATCAGGCATAAAAGTGTGCATGATGCACTTAGGCATGTAGTCGCAGGCATGTTCAGGGGAGAAGTTTGAGAGCAATGAGTTCAGATTTCTGATTTTTGTGCATATTTAAGAACAATGCATGCTAATATTTGCACCTTGTCCCAAGCAGTCTTAAATGCCAGAAATTTTGATCTAGGCTTTATTTCAGTAAAACTTGTGAGGTCCTTTTACTAAAGTGTATTAGGCTGTTAATGCACAGTTTAGCATGTGGTAACAGCTAATGCACAAACGCGGTAAGAGCTTTTGTGGTATTTCTACGGTTACCATGTGCTATGTCGCGCATTAAGGAGAGTTTATGTTAGGGAGTAGAACTAGGCAGGGCATTTGTGGAGAGTCTACAGCAATTACTGTGCTGCACTTACAATGCGCTATCCCCCAAATTCTATATATGACGCTTTAAGTTATGCAGACAAATTGCGCACACAATTTATTAACAAGCCAATTAGCGCCAATAATAGCGGCACTAATTAGCTTTAATTAGAATTTACACACACAACCTTATTTTATAATGCAGTGCGCGTAAATTCTAATGCGCGCAGGTGAAAAGGGTGTGTGGCTACGGGCACGGAATGGGCGGGTTGTGGGCGTTACAAAAAAACTATGTGCACTGTTATGGAATACACTCAATCTGTGCCTAACTTAGGCACAAGTATTTTAGGCCTGGTTTTAGGTGGCCTCAATGGGTGCATCTAAATTTTAGGCGCAAGAAAGGCACATGTGTATATTCTACAAAGTGTGCGCCTAACTGTAGGTGTAGTTTATAGAATAGTGTTAAGCATGTGGGTTTTTTTGGCGTCAATGTTTCAGGCGCCATATGTAGAAAGGTGGCGTATATAGAATGTGGCCCTGTCTCATTAATGCACAGTTAATGCAGGACCACTTCCCACCTTGCAAATAGGAGACGCTAAGGGCTATTCTATGAATGGCACACAAAGATAGGCACTGAAATGATGCAGACTAAAATAGGAAAAGGGGGGGGGGGGTCAAATGGTTCCACAAACAAACCAGAAGGATCAAAAAACACACAAGGGTGGAAGAACGCCAAGTCCAAAAATGACCACTTCTGAAACCATGGTAGGAAGAGCACCAAATTAAAGTTTATTGGGACCCTACACGGTCCGTGTTTCGGCTAGACAGCCTTCATCAGGGGTCTAAAAACATAAAACTTATTAATTTAAAACATCAAAACACAAAACATAAAAGTTATATTACATATATAAATTGTGAGACGAGACAATTTATATTACTTTCATTTGGTGCTCTTACTACCGTGGTTTCAGAAGTGGTCATTTTTGGACTTGTTGGCGTTCTTCCACCCTTGTGTGTTTTTTTTTAATGATGCAGACTAAGCCAGTATTCTGTAGAGGGCGCTCTGCGCAGAAAAAACCTTTAAGGAATGCTAGCTTAGCGTGCGTTTCATGCCTAACTTTGAGTGTGAGCACTTATGCCTACCGAAGGCTGGTGTAAATACTTGTGCCCAACTGATGGCAGTTAAGCGCAGAACGCAGGCGTTCTATAACATCGCGCCTAATTTCCGGGAATGCCTCTGACCTGCTCACGCCCCTCCCATGGTCACACCCCACTTTTGAATTGCATGCTATGAAATTTAGGACATAGGGTATAGAATAAGGGATTAGAGCAGATCTGTATGTAACTCCCAATTACTGCCAATTAAGTGATTGCCAATGCCAATAATTGATATTAGAGAAGGGCATAGCAAGAGTTTATTAATAAAAAAAAAATGGACTCGACATGAATCATGTTTCGGCCACTCTGGCCTGCTTCAGGAGTCCCTAAAACAGTACATAATGAATTATCATGACTCAGCATTATGTACTGTTTTAGGGACTCCTGAGGCAGGCCAGAGTGGCCGAAACACGATTCGTGTCGAGTCCATTTTTTTGATTAATAAACTCTTGCTGTGAACTTTTCTCGAGTCCAGTAGAAGTTTGATTGGCATCATCTATCTTGTCGCCTTCGCTGTTCCCTTCTCTTGGATTTTCCATTGCGGAGGTCCGCTTTCTTCTGTGTTTGACAATAATTGATATTACGCATGGATCTGTAATCTGTGCCCAAATTTGCATGCCCAACTTTGGGCAAACTATACAGAATCTGGCTGTACACTAACTGCAGCCTGATTACTGTGCACTAATGCAAATGTTAACACATAACCTGCAATGGAAAATGTTGGGCACGCTCCTAATAGTTGCTGTATTAGATTTGCAGCTAAAATGCAGTGATTTTATGTGTTTAAGCCACTCGTTAGCAAACCTTCATTGACCCTACCTGCCCTTCCAATTATCGCCCCATCTCCTTCCTCCCTTTCGTATCCAAGCTACTTGAATGTTCTGTTCACTGCCATTGTCTTGACTTTTATCTTGAGCTATTCTTGATTCACTACAGTCTGGCTTTCACCCTTTCAACAGAAACAGCCCTTGCTAAAGATCTCCAGTGACTTGTTCCTTGCCAGATCCAAGGGCCTGTATTCTGTCCTCATCCTTCTTGACCTATCTGCTGCTTTTGAAACTGTTGATCACTGCCTAGTCCTTGATATACTGTCCTCACTTTGATTTCAGGGCTCTTTTCTTTCTTGGTTTTCTTCTTATCTCTACAGTCGCACTTTTAGTATATGATCTGGTGGATCTTCCGCTACTGCTAAACCTACTATCACTCGGTGTTCCTCAGGGCTCTGCCTTGGGATCTCTTCTTTTCTCTATCTATACTTACTCTCTTGGTGCTCTGGTTTCCTCCATTGGTTTTCAGTATCCTCTTTATGCAGATAATACTGATTTGTTGTGCGATCTCATGTATGAATCTCGTGATGATCTTGAGGTTTTATTATCCTTGGATGCCCCAAAAAGGTGTTTTATAACGTAGAGTGGGCCCTACATGTTTAAATTACTTTCTTGGTTTACACTGAGTGACGTTTATGTAAAGAAGATACGGATTTTGTATACTAATCCTCTGGCATGTCTTAAGATAAATGGGACGATGCCTGTACCGTTTTCTCTTCAAAAGGGCACTCGACAGGGCTGTCCGCTCTCTCTTGTTCTATTTGACTTAGCATTCGAGCCTTTAATTTAGGCTATCAAGGACAGTGCGGCCCTCGGGGGTATTCAGTTTCAGGGGGTGGAAAATAGAACAATGGCATATTCAGATGACATTTTATTAGGTTTACAGGGTACATCCTCACCTTTTGGATCTCGTAAACAGATTTGGTTCTTTTTCAGGTTATCGGATAAGTTGGGGGAGTCAGAACTTATGCCACTTAATAAATATACATATGCAGGCTTATTTGCTGGTTTACCATTCCAATTTAAAGCTGATGGAATAATGCATTTAGGATTAAAGCTGCCCCGACTTTAGATGACATGTTGAAGAAGGAATGTCTTTCCTCCATCAACGCTACTAGTGTTTTGGGGTGGTGTTCTTTGTATTTGACATGGTGGGGTCATATGGAGAGCATAAAAATGGTGTTAGTCCCTAAAATCAATTAGATACTTGAAATGATTCCTATACGTTTTGCTTTCCATTTAATAGGAAACTAGAATGTCAGTTAAGTTCCTTTTTATGGAAAGACAAACTTCCCCGAATAATGCTCCAGAAACTGAAGTTTCCTAAGTTTACGGGTGGCACGAACTTTCCAGACCTTCGGAAATATCATATGTCATTTATATTAAGACAAGGGAGTTGATGACTATTCCTGTGTTGAAAGGACATTGACCTAGTTGGCTTCCGTTTGAGATAAGCTTGTCCATCCCCTTCCATTGTAGTATATGATGGGGATAAAGGCTCAGTCTTGTTTGAAGGACTGTGTCATCATCATTAGTGTTACCCTTTATTCTTTTTAGCAATTACAGCAGAGCCTTGATGAGAAGAATCGTTGGTCTTTGCAAACCCCAATATGGTATACAGATTTTGTTAAGATTGACAAGAAGTCTGTAGCATGGAGATTGTGGCAGAAGCGACACGAATGGACAATAGGTCAATTGTATGTTGCTGTGACTTTTTAAACTTTACAGGACTAACAACAAGAGTTCCAGTTACCAGCTACACGGTATTTTACCTGGCTTCAGTTCAATTCTGGTCACCGCATCTCAAAAAAGATATAGTGGAATTAGAAAAGGTGCCGAGAAGGGCAACAAAAATGATAAAGGGGATGGGACGACTTCCCTATGAGGAAAGGCTAAAGCGGCTAGGGCTCTTCAGCTTGGAGAAAAGGTGGCTGAGGGGAGATATGATAGAGGTCTATAAAATAATGAGTGGAGTGGAATGGGTAGACGTGAACCGTTTGTTTACTCTTTCCAAAAATACTAGGACTAGGGGGCATGCGATGAAGCTACAAAGTAGTAAATTTAATATGAATCAGAGACATTTTTTCTTCATACAATATGTAATTAAACTCTGGAATTCGTTGCCAGAGAATGTGATAAAGGCAGTTAGCTTAGTGGGGTTTAAAAAAGGTCTGGACGGCTTCCTAAAGAAAAAGTCCATAGACCATTATTAAATTGCCTTGGGGAAAATCCACTGCTTATTTCTGGGATAAGCAGCATAAAATGTATTGAACTTTTTTGGGAACTTGCCAGCATCTTGTTTCCAACAGTAGCCAATCCAGGTCAGAAATACCTGGCAAGTTCCCAAAAGGTTCAATACATTTTATGCTGCTTATCCCAGAAATAAGCAGTGGATTTCCCCCAAGGCAATTTAATAATGGTCTATGGACTTTTCCTTTAGGAAGCCGTCCAGACCTTTTTAAAACCCCACTAAGTTAACTGCCTTTATCACATTCTCTGGCAACAAATTCCAGGTTTAATTACACTTTGAGTGAAGAAAAAATTTCTCTGATTGTTTTTAAATTTACTACTTTGTAGCTTCATCGCATGCCCCCCAGTCTTAGTATTTAACAGATGCTTCATGTCTACCCGTTCCACTCCACTCTTTATGTTGTAGACCTCTATCATATCTCCCCTCAGCCATCTTTTCTCCAAGCTGAAGAGCCCCAGCTGCTTCAGCCTTTCCTCATAGGGAAGTCATACCATCCCCTTTATTATTTTCGTTGCCCTTCTCTGTACCTTTTTTTATCCATTTGACTACATTTAAATACATTTTATGTTAATCTTTGGTGTCACCATTGTATCTTGCGCTGCAGCCCTCTGAACATTCTACGCAGATTATGGCCGTGCTAGTCCAGCGCTAATTTGCTCTGGCGATAGGTTCTGATCATCAGCCCCATCATTGCTTTGGCCAAAACACAAGAATGCAGGCAGATTTAGTACATGGATTCTCGTCTAGGTTCCCAGTGATTATCATTTAAATTTAACAGTGAACCTGAGTGATTGGAATATTGACCTCATGGTGCAGTAATAGACTTTAACCCATGTTCTGCCCTCATATTTCACACACGTATTACTATCCAGACAGGTAAACCAGCGGCTCAACATGCACAAAGAAGACTCTGTTTTCCCCTGAATTTCAACTGTTTATTGCAATATAAATATGGACAGTTTGCTTACTGCATGCGGAAGCTGAAACCAGAAAGCCTTTCTGCCTCGGGGCAGGAAGGTTTGAACTGGATATTCACAGTTGCTGACAAAACATAGTAACATAGTAACTTAGTAACATAGTAGATGACAGCAGAAAAAGACCTACACGGTCCATCCATTCTGCCCAACAAGATAAACTCATATGTGCTACTTTTTGTGTATACCTGACCTTGATTTGTACCTGTCTTTTTCATGGCACAGACCGTATAAGTCTGGCCAGCCCTATCCCCGCCTCCCAACCACCAGCCCCGCCTCCAACCACCGGCTCTGGCACAGATCATATAAGTCTGCCCAGCACTATCCCTGCCTCCCAACCACCAGTCCCGTCTCCCACCACCGGCTCTGGCACAGACCGTATAAGTCTGCCCAGCACTATCCCCGCCTCCCAACCACCAGTCCCGCCTCCCATCACTGGCTCTGGCACAGACCGTATAAGTCTACACAGCACTATTCCCGCCTCCCGCCACCGGCTCTGCCACCCAATCTCGGCTAAGCTCCTGAGGATCCATTCCTTCTGAACAGGATTCCTTTATGTTTATCCCACACATGTTTGAATTCTGTTACCGTTTTCCTCTCCACCACCTCCCAGGGGAGGGCATTCCAAGCATCCAGTACTCTCTCCGTGAAAAAATACTTCCTGACATTTTTCTTGAGTCTGCCCCCCTTCAATCTCATTTCATGTCCTCTCGTTCTACCACCTTTGCATCTCTGGAAAAGGTTCGTTTGCAGATTAATACCTTTCAAATATTTGAACGTCTGTATCATATCACCCCTGTTTCTCCTTTCCTCCAGAGTATACAATATTGCAAAGAGGTGGATATAGATGTTTGAAGAATGGGTTAATTTATTATAGAGGTGTAACTGTGTAGCTCATAAAACAGAGGAAGTTGAGAAGTTACGGAAACAGAAAGTTATTGTGTTGGGCTTATAAAGGGGTAGTGAAAAGAGAGTCCACTTTCCATGAGGAGAAGGGCAGCAGAGCAATATGGCACGCTCTGAGCCAAAATGGAGATTCTGCCTTGCAGGGAGGTGGAAGCATGTCAAAACCCCAGAAGGCTAGAAGGTTAGGAAAAGGGCCAGTAGGATCAGTGCCTGAGACTTAAGATGCAGTACACTTCACTAGGGGGTCCTTTTATTAAAAGTGGCCTGTGCTAATGTAGGTGCATTTTTTGGATGCGCGCAGATCCATTTTTCAGCGCACCTGTAAAAAATGCTTTTTTGGGAGGGCCAAAAATGGCCGTGTGGCAAAATGAAAATTAACTCACGTCCATTTCGGGTCTGAGACCTTACTGCCACCCATTCACTTAGTGCTAAGGTCTCACGCGTTAACTGGGCAGTAATCATCTACGTGCGTACAATGCCGATTACCTCCCAGTTAGCGCATAAAAAATGAAATTACCGCCTGGCCCACACAGTAGCTGGGCGGTAGTACCGAATTAGCACTCGTTGGGCACGTGTAGGCACCTTCGCAGCTTAGTTAAAGGGCCCCTAAGAGCACTGATGCAAGCGTCTGCCAGGAGTTCAGTGATTGGAACAATACTGTCACACGCAGAGCTGGACCTATCAGAATGCAGAATGCAAAGATGCTCGGTGAGAGACAACAGCATTGAACACAAGTTAGAACTACAAATATCACAACAAGGCAAAATATGCAGACATGACTGTGAGGGCAGAACAACTCAAGAGTGACCCATTAGCTGTTATTTTGCCCATCAAAATTGATTCTAGAGCATGTGTAGTCTTGCAAGCTTTTTTGCATTTCCTCCCTGGGAACTCCGTTCACTGGGTAAATCTCTCTTATCTGCGCCCTTCTCCTCCATTGTTAACTTCAGACTCCGTTCCTTTTATCTTGCTGCACCATATGCCTGGAATAGACTTCCTGAGCTGGTACGTCAAGCTCCATCTCTGGCCGTCTTCAAATCTAAGCTAAAAGCCCACCTTTTTGATGCTGCTTTTAACTCCTAACCTTTATTCACTTGTTCAGAACCCTTATTTTATCACCCTCACTTTAATATTCCCTTATCTCTTGTTTGTCCTGTTTGTCTGGCCTAATTAGATTGTAAGGTCTGTCGAGCAGGAACTGTCTCTTCATGTTCAAGTGTACAGCGCTGCGTACGTCTAGTAGCGCTATAGAAATGATAAGTAGTAGTAGTAGTAGCATTTCCCATTTTATCTTATTGTGAGAATCTTTACAGTTCATCATCAGTCCTGGTACGTCAATACACTACATCACTGCTCAAAACTTTTTTTTTTTAATGCCTGAGCCAGTCACATGACTTAGGCTGTAGCTCCATTCAAATGTGTCTGCAGGGCATCCAGGTATCTCCCCATCCATGAAACCAGTTGGACCTGGATCTGCAAGGAAGATTATGCATTCCAGCCTGGAGATGTGGGTGAGGGAAAAGGAGATTGCTGCAGACACTGTGATAGCCTTGACTGATGAGTGAGGAGGCAAGGATCTCTTGTGCCATCTGGGCATGCCTTTAGGGGCACCTGGTCAAAAGAAACCAGACAAAAAAGTTCCAAACAAAAAAAGTTCCCGACATAAAAGTCCCTGACAAAATAGACTCCCGACAAAAGGGCCTGATGAAATAGATTTATTTTTGAATGGTACAAATTTGAAGGGTACAAAGAAGTGGAGGAGCCATAAATTACTGAGAAAGTCCACGGCTTGTCACTTGAAAGTCCTGGCACCTGCCTACGGCTTGACTTCACTATCCACACTTGGTATCTAGTGAGAACCATAAATCTGCTTGAAAACATAATCCAGCTTGATTAAGAGTCTATTTTGTCTTGGGTTGTTTTGTTGTGGGGGGTTTTTTGGGAGGGTTTTTTGTCATGGTCTGTTTTGGTTTTAGTTTGTTTTGTTGGGGTTTTCTTGTCGGGGTTTTTTTTTTTGTATGATCTATTATGTCGGGGTGCCGCCTTTAGGACAGAAAGATGGCACAGACCACTAGAAAGGAAAGAAAGGAGAAAGCTTTTTTTTTTTTCCGCAGTAAATATTACTGAATTAAAATACATTCTGCACACGAGTATTGTCATGTGATTCCCTTTTCGTGACTCAACCATAGAATACTGTGCCAGGCTTAAAACAACTGTGTTTATTTTAAAAATCAGCTGCAGCTGTGACACTTGTGAATTCCAAAACTAGGGCAGTGTGAATGCCACAAATCTGATGTGTCATCGTAGAGGGTTAAAACGTAACTGCTGAGTGTGTTATTACACAGCAATTTGAGGATCGGAGCCTAAACATATGCGGTTATTGAGCTTCTCTTGGTTGTATTGTTAGTATGGAAAATACACGTAACGTGTATAACATTTGCATTGATGGAGTCTCTTCCAGTATCGCACAGAACACAGCACTTTCCAATTTGGATGATTTAATTGAATCCAAATGATATACGCCAAAAATACTGTATGTGGTGATACGTATAGGACATCTGTCAGTCTGCTTTGTTAAAGTATTGTTATTAGTACAGAGAACATGGTATAATTGGAAAGAGGATGATTCATTGTTCCACAAACACTATGGTAATTAAGAACATAAGATAAATTGTGCTTAGTCAGACCGAGGTCCATGGCGCCGAGAATCCTGACTCTGTGAATAGTAGCTCGGGTCGCAAGTAATTGGCAGATCTGAAAATGTTTCTTCATACAGCTTATTTACAGGAATAACCAACAGCTTTCTCAAATCTACCCAATAGGGACTTTTCCTCCAGGAACTTGTCCAAGCCTCTTTGGAATCCTGCTATGTTAGTCACTTTGATCATGTCCTCCAGCCACAGAGTCTGCAGGCTAGTTATACACCTTGGAAAAAAAAAATCTTTTTTTCCCTCAATCTGCTCATTGTTATTTTCATGACGTGGGCCATTGTTTTAGTGTTTGAAAGGATGAACAATGGCTCACTATTTAACCATTCAATTTCCTCATGATTTAAAATCCATCTTTCATATTCCCTTTGTCATCTATAAGCTAAAGAGCCCTAACCTGTTTAGCCTTTCATCATAAGGGGGAGGGGGGGGGCTTCTATCCATGTTATCATTTTGGTTGCCCTTCTCTGAACCTTTTCTAGTTCTATTTATTTTTTGAGATGGGATGTTCAGAACGTGCATGTATGTGGAAGACTGAGCCCTAGCAGTAATACTGCAGTATTACCACTAGAGGTCTCAGTGGCCATCTTGAGGGCCAACATCTTCAAGATGGGAGCAAATGGATATTGCTTTGTCCCAATAGACCACAGGGACCCCTATGGTAAGCCTGAGGAGTGAGTGGGTAGATGGGGGTAGCAGTGGGGGAAGCGTCTTTGGCCCCTCTGCCTGGAGGGTAGGTCTTTGGGCCTCGGGGTATCATGTGATGAGTGTTTGCCTACCATGTGGTGGGATTGAGGAATTTTTATTGGGGGGGGGGGGTTCTACAGATGAGTCTTCTGGTGGCAGGGGGTTGATGTGACATGAGGGGTGAAGAATGCTACAGGGATTACTGTTGGAGGAGTGGAATTGCTGCTATGGGAGGGACTACATATAGGGGATCGTCTGCCACATGGAGGGAGGCTGATGCCATGTGGGAGGCTGAGGCCATGAGGGGGTTAACTGGGGCAGGGGGACAGTTTCCAGAGGGAGCAGCAATTTTACAAAGCTGCTTCCATGTCTATGTATGGTGGGGGAGAGATCTACATTTGTTTCCCCATGTGTAGCTTGCTGCTCCATCTGCATGTGAATGGAATTTAACTTGTGGTCCTGCATCTATTTTACAAGAAGCTCTGCATTTGGTAGAGCCTTTTGTAACATAGGACGGGGATTCTCCATGTCTTGACTCAGACGTGTGAATAACCCTCTGAAATTTTACTCTGTCTTTTATTTTCTTTTTTGTGGGCCTCAGAGCAAAGTGGAGAATTGTGCAGTCTTGGGTTCCTAGGTTGCAGCCTTGCCAACTGAGCAATAGAGCTGATGTAGTTAACCTCAACTGAATGCTGATTTCATTATGGGGATGATTTCCTAAAGGGAAAATATGGGGACCTATATTCATTTCCTTGCATCTTAGTAATATATCTCACTTGACCATAAGTGGCAAGGATTTAAGGTCGTGGTCCTGAGTTATGGGGCGCTTCCAGTTCCGAGAACAGTTTTTATCCCTAGAGGTTGTGTTCTCGCTGATCCTAACATCTGTAATTCTCTGGATTAATGCAGCATGTGTTGGAAATTTTCATTTTTGGTAATTGAGAGGAAGCAGTTTGTATTATTGCAACCTGCTTCTCAACGGCCTCCCACTTAGCCGTCTCTCTCCTCTTCAATCAGTCCAAAACTCTGCTGCGCGAATCATTTTCCGCCAAAGTCGCTATGCTCACATTAGCCCTCTCCTCAAGTCACTTCGCTGGCTCCCTATCCGTTTCCGCATTCAATTCAAACTTCTCTTCCTGACCTATAAGTGCATTCATTCTGCTGCTCCCCAGTACCTCTCCACTCTTCTCTCTCCCTACGCCCCTCCTTGTGTACTCCGCTCTGTAGATAAATCTCTCCTGTCCGTCCCCTTCTCCTCTACTGCTAATTCCAGACTCTGTTCCTTTTATCTTGCTGCACCTCATGCCTGGAATCGACTTCCAGAGCCTGTACGTCTAGCCCCGTCTTTGGCCATTTCCAAGTCCAGGCTAAAAGCCCACCTCTTTGACACTGCTTTTGACTCCTAACCACTACTTACTTGCCCTGTACCCCACCTCTTTATTTCCCTTACTTCTTAATTGTTCTGTCTGTTTACCTGTCTTACTTAGATTGTGAGCTCTTTAACAGGGACGGTCTTTTGTGTATGGTATACAGCGCTGCGTATGCCTTGTAGCGCTATAGAAGTGATAAGTAGTAGTAGTAGTATTGTGGTAATTCTTGTTCTCATGCTCAGAAATGAGTATTCCTAGTGCATGTATTTTTACCACTCCAGAGAAATGTTACTGATGCAAATGATGTGAGATGCCTGAGTGATATTCCATTGTTTCAGGTACCGTTCTCCAGCTTTCCACATCCAGTCCTGGTATGATGAAGTTAAAGATTATAATTACCCCTACCCTCATGAGTGTAATCCCTGGTGTCCAGAGAAATGCTCAGGGAGCATGTGTACTCATTACACACAGGTAAGCAATCTTATGAGAGGTGAGACATAAATACATTTGAACTTGAATATACTCAATAGTTTATGAGAGAACAGAAACAAAAAAAAATCATTCATGTGTTGGGAAAACCATCTTATTGAAAATGCTGATAACTCCTTGGAGAGGCCAGATGCTAAGATTTCATAACAGACACACTTTGTATGATGCTTGGTTTGCAGTAAATCAACCGGTCTCTGCCTTGCCAAAGCAACTAAGGATGGCGAGGAGCATGGGCGTAGCCAGACTTTGACGGGAGGGGGGTCCAGAGCCCGAGGTGAGGGGGCACATTTTAGCCCCCCCCCCCCCGGCGCCGCCGACCCCCCCTACCCGCCTGCCCGCCACCAACTTTCACCGCCCCCGCTGCCGCTGCAACCCTCTCAACCCCCTTCCCGTCGCCCGCCAACCCACCCCCGCCGCCATCGCATACCTTTGCTGGCGGGGGATCCCAACCCCCACCAGCTGAAGTCCTCTCCTTGGCTGCGCGGCGTTGCTTGCTGAAGGACATCAGACGCACGCACAGAAACTTGATCAGATCATTCAGCAAGCAATGCCGCACGGCCAAGGAGAGGACTTCAGCTGGCGGGGGTTGGGGTCCCCCGCCAGCAAAGGTACGCGATGGCGGCGGGGGAGGGTTGGTGGCAGAAAGTGGGGGGTTGAGAGGGTCGCGGCAGGGGCGGCAGGGGGTCCAGGGGCAAATCTAAGGGGCCCAGGCCCCCATGGCCCCATATTAGCTACGCCTCTGGCAAGGAGCAACCAGTAGATCTCTGTAAGTCTAGTTGGTGGTAATGCGATAGACAATATACATATATTATAGTTAATGATGGCAGATACTTACCCCATGATGTAGTATTTAACCAGCCAGGATCAGCACCTGACCAGCTATCCACGAATTTTCAATGTAAGTTTGGTGGCCATATTTGGCCACATGAATATCAGGCTTATCGTTGGCCGGTTCAAAATTAGCCAGCCAGTGCTGAATATTGGCTTGGCCAATTAAGTTTGAATCGGACAAAAATAAGTTGGATATTGAGTATCCAGGCTTAGGTGAGCTAACTCCTGTGGTCTGAATATTGGGCCCTTATGGTCCATCCAGTCTAACCAACAAGGGGGCCAAAGTTGTATCTGTCACCGTGTGCAGGTTACACCCCTCTAAGTCCTGGTTAAAGTGTGAAGGTCATTTAAGTTTTGCTTCAATTCCATCTTCTATAAAGGGATCCACTGTATTTGCCCCCACTACCTCCCCTGGCAGGATATTATAGGCATCAACCACCCTCGATGTGAAAAAGTATTTCTTGATGTTACTCCTAAGCCTACTACCCTACAACCTTAAATCCATGTTCTCTGGTTCTACCGTTTACCCAGCATGAGGTCTTGCGTCCCTGTCCTTAAGACTCTGTAGAAATCATTCATCTAGGGCTATTAAATTATTATCACCCTTCTCAGACAGCATATCAAGTCAACAGACAGCATCTGCTATGTGTTGGCAGGACAGAAGTAAAGGATGCAGGTGCTTAGCAAAGAGTCAGAGAAAGGCAGTGGCAATCCTAGGGCGGATCGCAGCTGCCCCCCCCCCAGGTGCAGTGGCGTCCGTCCCCCCAGGGTACAGCATGACACCCCCCCCAGGTGCATTCTTGGCTGCTGGAGGGTGCAGAGAGCAGCCGCACGCCTGTTGGCTCCACTGGCTCCCTGCTCCCTCTGCCCCAGAACAGGAAATAACCTGTTCCGGGGCAGAGGGAGCAGGGAACCAGTGGAGCCGACAGGTGCGCAGCTGCTCTCTGCACCCTCCAGCAGCGTGCACCCGGGGCGGACCTCCCCCACCCGCCCCACCCTTCCTACGCCACTGGAGAAAGGTCCTTCATCAGGGTGTTCCAGTTGAGATGAGTTTGATAATTAATGACCGTGCTGATGGGCAGACATAGCAGCTATGTCATTCTTTCATTCCACTCTGAACATTTCTTTTACTGTGTGGGGACAGCAGCTCTCTTCTTTGCTCCCTTTTCGACAGAGGCTTGTCAAGCATTTGATTTCTTCATGCCCCTACAGAAGGTCTGGTATCTTAAAGTGGTCAATCCTATAACGGGCACCACAACATAGACACCCACTTTATGCGGGATGTGAGTCTCCTCGGCAGTTATGCTTGTAATTGCCGTGAAAGAATACCAGCTTATTTAGGAACTAAAATTGACGCCAGGGTCTATGACTGGTGTAAAGGTTAGCATTTAAGTGCGACATTTATGCAGAAATATATAGCATTTTAAAATTAAGCATGTTAATGTTGACTCTGCCTCTGCTCTGTCTATGACCCTCCCCTGTGAACACACCCTTAAAATTACATGCTAAGCCACTGTAGTGCAAAATTGTACCACAGCGGTCGGTTGCATTACTACTATTTATGCATATAAGCCTTAGCTTAGTGCTGTGTTCTCTAAGTTGCGCCTAAAAATCGGTGCCAATAGAACCCGTTTAAGCGCTATTCTATAAGCTGTACCTAAAGTTAGGTGCGGTTTATAGAATAGCGCTTAAACGCAGGGGTCACGCATAGATTTAGGTGCGTTTTTTTCACCAATGAAAATGTGGTGCAAATGCCCCCACCTAAATTTACACGTGGAACCCCCCTTATTCTATAATTGTGTGCATAAATCCACGCCCATGGCTCCGCTCTGAAACGCTCATGACCCTCTCATTTCTGTGCCCCCTTGTCCGGGATGCCTGTAAATATTAGGCATGGATCAAGTGCCTAAATTTACATGCATAAATGTTAATTGATTTCATTTAGTGCCAATAATTGCTTGTTAAAAAGCCAATTATTGGCGCTAAGTGGCTTTTTATTCAATTAAGTTGTGTGTGCACATTGGATGCATGCCCAAATTTGCATGCACAATTTTTGCCGACTTTTATAGAATCGGGGGTTAATGCAAGTAAATGCTAATATTCTATAGGGCCGATATTCAAACAGTAGGCAGCCCACATAAGTATCTTGGTAGATGCTGACGCTGGATATTCAACGTCAGGGCATTTCAGGGTCTGGCATTGAATATCCATTTTTTTTTTGGCTGGAGTTAACTTAACCGGCTGATTTGCCTACTAAACTTAACTGGTCAGTGCTGAAGGTTGCTGGTTATCGTATGATACAGCTGGTAAACATTTTGGCGCTGCTTGCTGGTTATCTCACACTGACTCTTTGCTGTTAGGTGCTGAAATGTTATTTTATCGTTCAGTGGCCGTTTCTGGCCGGTTAAATAGCTTTGACTATCAGGGGGTATAAATTACCACACAACAGGCACTTAAATTTAGGTGACTGGTTATGGAATGAGAGAGAAAATGTTAATGATGAGAGTATTTACAGCAATGTCTTGAGAGAAACAGGCTAAAACAGACACCTTCCTGCTCAATTAACCTGGGTTGTCTGTTATAAAATGTTCTCTCAAAGGGCCCAAGTTTGAAAGACAGTGACTGGGGCAGAAGAGAGTGTGGGTGTGGGGGGTTGCTTCTACCCTCATTGTATCCTCAACTTCTTAGGGTGAGTCGGGGTCCTAGGGTTGATACAGAGGGGGAGCCAACCATGGGCGTAGTTTGACTGTTCCATTTGGGGGGCAAAGGATGGGGCGGAGGCATATTTGCATATTCATTTGTGTATGTATATATATATATATATATATATATATATATGCAAATGGAATATGCTAATATGGAGGAAGGAAGGGAAAAGAGAGCTGGCTTTTTTGGGGAATAACCATAATGAATTGTATGAGATATCAAGCCAGCTCTTTCTCCCTTCCTTCCTTCCTTCCTTCCATTCTGACAATGAAAAGTAGATTTCTCCTTTAAAAACTTTCATGTAGACAAAAACCCACACCAAAAAGCAACTCACCTACCTAGCCCAAACGAAAACGTGGATGCAGCAGCTCACAGCAGGTTTGCTTGCTGTGTTTTGAGTGAACGGCAACGCTGGCGCTGGGGAGTGGAAACGGAGATGTACCACATGGCTTTCCTTCCTTACAGTGGTAGACTAATCAGAGCCTTCCAGTCCAGCGGCAAATGGGCGTCGGGCGAGCGAATGTGGGTTGTAAAAGCAACAAGCAGACACACTCGTTTCCGTCCTCTTCGCTTCCCTGCCCTCTCTGTCTGCGTCCCGCCTTCCTCTGATGTAATTTCCTTTCGGGCTGGACGCTGAGAGGGCAGGGAAGCGAAGCGGACGGAGACGAGCGTGTCTGCTTGTTGCTTTACTTATGGCGCCCCGGGTAAGTCGTCGTCATTGTCGTTGTTTGGGGGGGCATTGCCCCCCCTCGCCCCCCAGTCTACGCCCATGGAGCCAACCCTCAGAGTGTTCTGTGTAAGGGACAGGGTTTCAGGGAGGTGGTCTTTGGAACATTTTAGCTCTGTTTTGGAGCTGTCGGTCTATTTGGCCATGGGATCAGTGGCCTTCCTTGGGTCTGGGCAGCCTCCAAATTCGAGTTGCAAGGCTCCTTTATGTTTGTACTTACCACTGTTGTGTGAACGGCCTCCTTTGGTTGTAGCTCTTTGTTTATTTATTTTACAAAATTATATCCCACGAACTTTCATAATCATAAAACATGTCATACCATATAAATGGTATGAAAGGTATTAATCCGCAAACAAACCTTTTCCAGAGAGGGGAAGGCAGTAGAACTAGAGGACATGAAATGAGATTGAAGGGGGGCAGACTCAAGAAAAATGCCAGGAAGCATTTTTTCACGGAGAGAGTGGTGGATGCTTGGAATGCCCTCCCGTGGGAGGTGGAGGAGAGGAAAATGGTAACGGAATTCAAACATACATGGGATAAACATAAAGGAATCCTGCTCAGAAGGAATGGATCCTAAGGAGCTTAGACGAGATTGGGTGGCAAAGCCGGTGGCGGGAGATGGAGATGATGCTGGGCAGACTTATACGGTCTGTGCCAGAGCCGGTGGTGGGAGGCGGGACTGGTGGTTGGTAGGTGGGGATAGTGCTGGGCAGACTTATACGGTCTGTGCCAGAGCCGGTGGGTGGGAGGCGGGACTGGTGGTTTGGAGGTGGGGATAGTGCTGGGCAGACTTATACGGTCTGTGCCAGAGCCGGTGGTGGAGGCGGGACTGGTGGTTGGGAGGCGGGGATAGTGCTGGGGCAGACTTATACGGTCTGTGCCCGGAAAAAGACAGGTACAAATCAAGGTAAGGTATACACAAAAAATAGCACATACGAGTTTATCTTGTTGGGCAGCATAGAAATATCAGTGCCTTTCATTAGTTCCTTAATTAAGCATAAAAGTGCTATTCATACTTCTTTTCACGTCTAATCTTGAGCTGCAATGACTCATTGAATAAATAAATACAGTACTTGAATTGTAGCTATTTTATACAGTTTTACATTAAAGACCTGCTTGGCAAGAACTCAGTAGTGCAAAATTTGCAAAACTTATGTGGAAAGAAGACTTCATTGGAAAAATGTACTCTTGTGCAAGGTTCCTCTGTAAAAGTGCTCCTCATAATACAGTAGTGCAAAATGCTTGAACGTTAGGTATTTGTATGCATTTCCAGGCATTTTATGTGATTTTTCACATGAGGTATGTGTGTATTTTGGTTTGCATTCAGCAGAGGTAGTCTCTGGGGGGTGGGGGGGGGGGGGTAGGCGTAGATTGCTATGATATGCATCGTTTGATAGTTTCTAAGTTACACTCATTATTTCATCAGCAAAAGGGAAGTGCAAGTCATCGTAAACTTTTCCCTCGGAAACTGTTCAAAGTGAGTGCAGGGGTGTAGCCAGACACCCCATTTTGGGTGGGCCTGGGCCAAGATGGGTGGCCAGAAGAACTCCGCCTTGTCCCACAAGTGCTTTGGTCTCTCCCTCTCTCACCTGCATGCATGTGGTCTCTCAAACACTCCCACCTCCCCGCATTCCTTTTAAATGGCAGATTTTCACCGGCAGCGAGCAGCAACTCATACACTCTGCTCATGTTGGCCCCACAGCCTTCCCTCTGATACAACTTCCTGTTTCCGCATAGGCGGGAATACATCAGAGGGAAGGCTGTGGGGCCGGTGCGAGCAGTATGTATCAGTCACTGCTCGCGGCAGGCAAAGATCTGCTATTTACAAGGTATGCAGGAGGGACAGTTGTTGGGAGTTTTCGGCTGATGGGGCTTGGGGATCCCTGCCAGCTACATCATAGGTGTGCTGCTACTGGGTGGGCCTGAGCCCAAAGTGGGTGGGCCTGGGCCCACCCTTGACTACGCCACCATGTGAGTGCATGGGATTACTTTCACGCTGAAAGTCAGAGCAAAGGCCATGAGGCACAAGTAAAATATTGCCCTCAAAAGTTATTGGGGAGCGGGTGGACATGGACCTGCAAAGTAACACCTAGACATGGAAGCAGGAGTTTCATTAGCTTTTTCTCCCTTGGAAAGTGAACTGAAAG